>NW_013954521.1:0-6525 GCF_001266775.1 Austrofundulus limnaeus | reverse complement strand
CCACCTCTGTATCTTTTTTCTTCCACAAAGACTCCAGCTGTTTCTGGGAATGTAATATGGGCAAATGTTAACAAAAGATACCACAAAGTTACCATGTATCCACCATAAAAATCAAACGTTAACAAAAGATACCACAAAGTTACCATGCATCCACCATAAAAATCAGACTTCAATTAGTTAATTTATGGCTTTCATCTTTGACAGCAAATCTCAATTTGTTACATTGTGTTTAGTTGAGGCATCAATTACCCCATTTGCACATGGGTTTKGACGCCCACTCTGTCTTTTGTAATTGTTACCTATAAAAATAAATTTAAAAAGTAAACCATTTTAAATATGCCTACCTGCACTGAACTTTGGTTTCCTAATGCACGATTATCGTGTTCCTGTCCTTTGTTGGTCATTACCGACACGTTTTCACCGTGCCGTACCTTCACGCTTCCTTTCTAATTTAACATAGAAATTGTGATGTTTATTTTAGGGTTAAGCAAAATTACAATTTTCATCAAATAGACTATGTAACACTTATGAGTAAGAGAACAAAAACAATAAGTTTTGTAATTATAAACCCATAAATATTGGAATAGTAAACATAAAACAATGCAGAATTATTTTTTAATGTGGTCCTGTGTGGATCAAAACGTTTATATAGTTGTTATAATTTAAACTAACTCAACATTCATTTAATAATGCAAATAAACATATTTTATACATTTGACGTTGTGTCTTTGAGGAGTCACATATCATACTTAATTAACTTGTTTCTGGTTTAGAGCAATATTACCTTTTCCATAACCTTTTGAAAGGGGAAAGACTTTCGAATAGCAGAAACATATCTTCCCTTCTTCCTTGGCTTCCGGTCCTTCCACTGCTCTTTTCTTACTCGAAACAACTGCAGATACATGTTCAAATGCACTTTGGTTTTTAGATTTCTAAATTTTTATTTAAAACTAAATTTGGTAATGCTATCTTTGTAATGGAAATATCTAAATATCCGATAAACTTTTACTTAAATACAGGTATAGTATTTTTGGCAATGCATAATAAGCATAACAAAACATCTATATGATCCATGTTTTTTTATATTACCTTCTCTTGGAATAGTTTTTTGGAGTCTTGGTACTCTTTCAGGAGAGCTGTGTGTCTTCTGATATTTTACAACAAAGTCATCCAATCTGTTCATTCTTCCGGATGTGAAACGTAAATGTTYAAGGTCCCACTGGCTTTTCTCCATAATGCCTTGTGTTCTATTGTTCACTGTGATGTTCTGAAAGTATATTGCAATAAAAATGTAAATATTAGTAACACTTTATATTTAAAGCAGTCCTAAATGTAGTAATAATTTCAAATATTGTAATACCTGTCTATTAAGGCTTTTAAGGAAACTATATTTTTTCGAGTACTCCGCATATGGCTCACCATTTCCATGTCGCCCAAGGTCACCTTAAATTAAGCAGTGTGTAAGTAATATTTATAAAAATTATTATCAAAAACTTTTAGCATTGTGATTTTGGAATTGCTTGGAATCACAAACCAAGCATTATCCCCGTCCAGAGTCCAGCATAAGGCAGTAGATTTTTTACGACTTGTTTAATGAAGCCTGGGAGGAAGTAGGCATTTGGTTCACCCTCTTTATCCAGTGGGGCTTTGTCAACCACGTTGTTATAATGCTTGGCAAATTCATTCATTCCTTTGACTTCCTAATGTGATTGCAGAAGCACATGTACTATAATGTTAAATATCAAAGAAAGTTTATGTCTGCTATGAYGTCTTAGTGAAGTACAAACACTGAATGATGACCTCTTAATATCTTCTGTATATTTAACATCCATAAGCATCATATAAAACGATTCTACTTCACGCATATTCATGATCCTCACTTCTTCTGATGAGTTCTGAATGTTGCTCAAAATGCATCTCAATGTACTATGCAATAAACAAAATTCATAGCCTGATAAATACTTGGGTCTGTATAAAAAAAATAAAACTGAAGCACAAAGCTAACAATTGACTCCAAAACTTCTCTTCATATCATGTATGCATCTGATAAATTATGCAACATTTCTACTATTCATTTCAAATTTGTACTTCAATAACAAATGTTCTTTTACCTTTGTGTCCTCTGCTTCAATTGTTTTCTTATTTGTCTCATAAGGGACATGACCAATTGTCAACAACTTTGACTGCAGTTTCTCAAAATGAATGTGAACATTTTCCCCCCTTGATGGACTGGAAAACAACACTGCAGCACTCTGAACCATGTCATCAAGCTCATTCAGGGACTGAGCCGTTGTGAATAGACCACAAATGTGCGTTGCAAGATGGTAATGTTGAGATGCACTGCAGGTTGAGAAAGATCAGAGTATTAAAAATGTTTAGAAAAATTGTAACTTTTCTTTTTTTCAGGGACAGGTCAATCTCAATTCTTAATTGAACATAAATCAGTYCTTCTGCTGAGAGACAATCGTTTGTTATATACATAAAACTTCATATACTTATTTGAATGTTAATGGCATATAGACTATCCCTACGTAATATATACAATTACATCCATGCCATTTTTGAAAAGTAATAAAAACTTACTATTTTCTGCACATTTCCTTAGCATTTTTCATTACATGGCTCAGGCAACGATGCAGCATTGGAACTTTGAAGTCCTCTTTGGTGGCTTTTCCTGTTGCAATGCTGAAGTAAAGATTTATTGTGTCGTGTAAGGTTTTCCTTGCGAATGTCGGGCATCACGACAATTGAACCGTCACACATAAACATCAGAGGTGGCCGTAACCCTTTTCTGCCGCAGTGATGGTAAACATCAGTGCAAAATGCTTCCAGGAAATATGTCACTGACGCCGTGGTGTGGTCGCAAGTCACACAAGTAGCTACAGGCAGAGGGGAAGCATTCCTGTAGCGTCAAGATATACGATATCCTCACAGCTGCGCTCCTGGAAAACTTTTATACTCCTTGCTGACCACAGCAGTACCCCTTTGGGGTGCATGATTATCTTCTGTAGAACGTTGTCTTCGGATCCTTTTTTCAGATTAAACATTTTCTGCAGACTTATCRTTTCATTCTTGTGAAGTCTGTTTTTTTTTCTAGCCTCAAAATAAATATTTTTTAAAACATCTTTAGTGGGAGCCTCATCTCTGGAATCCATAATCATTGTTTTGTTGTCTATTTTGTTCATCATGTTCAGATGCATCGTTCTTGGTAGTGTGTTTTCCAGGTTTTGGGCCATGTCTTCTCTAGAGTCTGCACTTACTGGTCTCCGTACCAAGCTGTGTTGCACGGTGCACGCTCTGGTCCGCTTCAAAGTTAACTGTTGCCTTCAAGTCATTACCTATTTCCACATTCACTTTCACAGGGCAGTCGTCAAATCTGCAGTATCCTGTACATCGAAACTGTGGGCCAGGTTTGGTAGAGCCCAACACCTTCAGYTGATGCCTTTTAAATGCAAACGAGCAATACGGATAAATGGATCTAATTCCTTTGCTAATTACATTAGTCCAGTTCAGTCCTTTGAATGTTTTTCTTTGTCTTTTCTTCTGTAGTTTTGTCCAGTCATTTGCTTCCACAAAAAAAATTGATGAGGTTGGTATGGTCATCTTTACAAAATTGGTTTCAAACGATTCATCAGATATTGCCTAAGAGCAGAAAAAATTAAGATCATTACAATCTCTTAAAATTGTATAACTGTTAAATAATCTTTCCTCAATGTAATTTCTTTAATTTCATATGCTTACAGTTATCAGCTTTATGAAAAGTTATGCTTTCTAGTAATTTGTTTGTAATACAAAGAAAAATATAGTAATGTTTCCTAATAAATAGAAACACTTCAATCAAGCTAAATGGACCTTGATGTGACCATGTCTGTGTCTGACACTGACATACATAACAATTTACCTTGACAAGTACTGGAGATAATCTTTTTAAAAAGTTTTGTTTACAAAAGTTAAATGTCAGGAATAAGTTTATGGGTTTGATTCCCGGTCTTTCTGCATGGAGTTTGCATGTTCTCCCTGTGCAGGGGTGGGTTTTCTCCATGTCCTCCGGTTTCCTCCCACAGTCCAAAAACATTACAGGTTAATTGTCCTCTGTTTTTTGTCACCTAGGTGTGTGTGTGTGTGTGTGTGTGTGCATGGTTGTGTGTCCTGCTTGTCTCTGTGTTGCCCTCCGACAGACAGGCGACCTGTCAAGGGTCACCCCGCCTCTTGCACAGAACATTAGCTGGAGATAGGCACCATCAACCCTCCAGACTCCATTAAGGGACAGGGTGAAAGAAATGAATCCCGTCCTTATTATCACATAATTTAAAAAAAAAAAACGTTAAAATTGTGAGTTTTATTTAAATATAAAGATTTTAAGCCAATCAAAAGAAGTAAAATTAACACTGCAAGGCTGTGTAAAGATGGTTGCATTTAGCTTTATAACACAATAAATGAGACTTAATTTATTGTGACTTGAATTTGGCTCATTTTACCAAAGTTATGTTGCCATGTTTATTAAAAATACCAACTAAAGTAATTGATAGAATTGAAGGACTATCTCAGGCTGTAGGTGATGAAAGTGTTGTGCAGGACATGATGAATATATTGACAACAGATTGAGATGGACAGAGACTTACTATGTCTTTCAGTGAGACGTCAGCAGGGTTTTGTGACTCTGTGTCCCCGTGTGGACTGGACCAGGTCTCAGGCTGTAAATGATGAAAGTGTAGTGTCATGTGTTGTGTATTTATTTTTGTAGGAGTTGTAGTATTTTGTTTGGAAAATGCTCAGTGTAATTTACGTCAAGATTTTGTTACTAAAATTCATTATATTTACCAATTTAAAAGATTCTTCAGTTAGCCGACGACTACTCCTGGTACCGCCATCAGCAGAACAACAAGGGTAAAGGTGAACATTTGTCCTGGTGACACACAGGTGCTCAGACATAAATTTGATTTTCATCTTTGTAGGAGATTTGGTAAACGAAACTATTTTCTTGATCCAATTTAACTTAGGAGTCCCTAGTTAAAACCACAGCTAAAGCAGCTTACCTCACCTCCCTCCACGCCTCAAACTCACTTCTCAGTGCTTATTTTTTGTTCATTTGTTTTGTTTGTTTATTTGTCTGTCTGTTTGTTCATTTACTCGTGATAACAAACTCTCTCAGTTTACCTGGTTCAARCATATCATTATTCATTCATTACATGTCATAGTTGTAAATACATTTAATCTGTAAATAAATGGCTCGTGGAGAACGTGCCAACATGAGCTAATCTCATTTTTGTGTCTTGATAAAGCAGTCCTGGTTCTGATAAGACAAGAACTCATCAAACCATTTTGGGTAAATGTATTCAGAGACTGATTACAGTAAAGTTACAGTTTTTCATTTATTTCCTGGGTCAACACYTGATCGAATTAAGGAATGTGGTGCCTCGAGGTGAGCTAATTTGTGAGTCACAAATTAGCTATTTTAGAATATACCCAAAAAAACCCTACAATAGACATTGTGGATGATGTGTTTGCTATTGTTTGTGTCTCAGAACTGATATATTATCAGCCTTATGACAGGCAGTTTTCAGCTGAAAATGATTAAAATATATTTATTGTGCCACGCTGCTGTTTTTATATGAGCTGTGCATTTGTTTGAGGTCTTTTATTGTTAAGGTTCTAATAAAAGGTAAACCTTCCATTTTTGTGTTGTTTTGAACATTTATATATTTGAGTGTAGGTATTGACACGTCGTGGTGTCTTTTAGCTTTCTAATACCACAATGTGTTTTGTTATTAACAATACACTGGTGTTATTTTTAACACTATATTTTAACAGTAACACTGCTGTAATGTTAATATATAACACCTGGTATTGTTGAATATTAAACACTGGCTGGTGTTAATTTTAACACTAACACTAGTTAATATAAGTGTTATTTTAACACCGGCAAGTGTGGACACAAATAGACAAATTGTTGGTGTTAAAATTAACACTGGCATTTTTGATTTGTATTCATCAGCAAATTGTGGCGCTAAAGCAAAAMTGGCACACTTTGATCCGGTCTCTTGGAGTGCTGTTAGAAACGAGTTGAACTCTGAGCTGGAGGGTTCAGGGATGTGTTTTTGAGAAAGGGACACTGTTAGTTTTTTATGGGCATTATTTTGAAAGCCACAATCCACTTTTTTTTTTAAAACATTTTCGCTGATGAAAAGTCAACGTCTTTGCACTGCTTGTAATCGATGCCTTTTAACCCACCAGGCAGAARCCAGTATGCTTTTTCCTGAGTCACAGTCTGGGAGTCTCTGAGCCGAACAGAAGCTTCCACTGACAACAGCAGGGTTGGGACATGTGTACAGGCTCCTCCCCAGGGGCGCAGATAGGATTTTTGAACTGGGGGGGACCAAGTTTTCAGCAAATGATTTCCATCTAAGTAATTTTTAGTAATTTGATTAGTTACTTTCATAATAGCTTTTGAGTGAATGGTTTACAATAAAATGGCATTATAGAATTATTTGAAATTAAAGAAGAAAAATGAACATTGTTAAACAC
>NW_013954520.1:42993-43747 GCF_001266775.1 Austrofundulus limnaeus | reverse complement strand
GTCTCACATTTATGAACAGAAATAATAAAAACATTTAACAGGTTCACCACAAAATTTAATAAATAACATCTTAAAGATTTTAACTTTAATTTGTAGTATTAAAATGAATAATCTCTTTTTAAAAAATAGATTTTTTTCTTTATTGTAGGAATAAATCAGATGATAAAATGAAAATTAAAAATGAATCTACTCACAGAGACGACAGCTGCCATGATGCTCCTGATCTGTCTGCTGGCTGTGGGCGGGGCTAAATAAAATGAACATCAGTGGGCGGGGCTAAATACAATGAACATCAGTGGGCGGGGCTAAATAAAATGAACATCAGTGGGNGGGGCTAAATAAAATGAACATCAGTGGGCGGGGCTAAATAAAATGAACATCAGTGGGTGGGGCTAAATAAAATGAGCATCGTTCTTTAAAACTTCCTGTAAAATGTAGAGATTAAAGGATAAAATCCAGATTATAATCCTGATGTTCTGACTTGAACTTCTTATATAACTTCCTGTCTCCAACAGGATATTTTACTAACAGACCCAAAGTCCTCCTGATCTAAGCTTATCTTTTACCAGGGTCTGGTACCAGAACCAGAGACCCCTGGTGTCCTCAGTCTGGTACCAGAACCAGAGACCCGTGGTGTCCTCGGTCTGGTACCAGAACCAGAGACCCGTGGTGTCCTCAGTCTGGTACCAGAACCAGAGACCCGTGGTGTCCTCAGTCTGGTACCAGAACCAGAGACCCGTGGTGTCCTCGGTCT
>NW_013954520.1:41554-41993 GCF_001266775.1 Austrofundulus limnaeus | reverse complement strand
CAGAGACCCGTGGTGTCCTCAGTCTGGTACCAGAACCAGAGACCCGTGGTGTCCTCGGTCTGGTACCAGAACCAGAGACCCGTGGTGTCCTCAGTGTCTGTGACATAAAATAAGGTTTAATGTTCATTAAAGGTCAGAGCGCCCCCTGCAGGAGAGTTATGGTTTTAAATTAAATTAAATTAAATTAAATTAAATTAAATTAAATTAAATTAAATTAAATTAAATTAAATTAAATTAAACTAAACTTGACAGGAAGGTTCTTTCATTAAACCCAAACATCCTGTGTTTGGTTCTGATTGGTTCTGACAAACAGAGCTCAAACTGATTTGACTTTCAAACTGAGTCCAGGAACCAGAACCACAGTCCTGCAGTAGACCCAACAGAACCAGAACCACAGCCCTGCAGCAGACCCAACAGAACCAGAACCACAGCCCTGCAG
>NW_013954520.1:39836-40554 GCF_001266775.1 Austrofundulus limnaeus | reverse complement strand
CAGACCCAACAGAACCAGAACCACAGCCCTGCAGCAGACCCAACAGAACCAGAACCACAGCCCTGCAGCAGACCCAACAGAACCAGAACCACAGCCCTGCAGACCAACAGAACCAGAACCAGAACCACAGTCCTGCAGTAGACCCAACAGAACCAGAACCACAGCCCTGCAGACCAACAGTAACATTAAACTGATCGACAGAGAAAATAAAAACTTGAACAGGTTTTTATTTTAAATAAAATCAGATGTTTTCAGCTCAGAATCTGAAGATTATTTTAATAAATAATTAAAAACCTTCAGACTTGATGAAACGATTCAGTTTTCAGTAAATCTGAAGTTTTTCTGACAAACTTTGTGTTTTTCTCAAACCTTCAGCTGATTCATGCAAAGTGTTTTCAAATCAGCTGCACTTTGACTCACAAATGTCCTGTTTCCACAGGAGGAGTCAGAACCAGGACCAGACCGGACCGGACCGGACCGGACCAGACCAGGACCAGGACCAGACCGGACCAGACCAGGACCAGACCAGGACCAGACCAGGACCAGACCAGACCGGACCAGACCAGGACCAGACCAGGACCAGACCAGGCCGGACCAGACCAGGACCAGACCAGGACCAGACCAGGACCAGACCGGACCGGACCAGACCAGGACCAGACCAGGACCAGACCAGACCGGACCAGACCAGGACCAGACCAGGACCAGGACCAGGACCAGG
>NW_013954520.1:33959-39162 GCF_001266775.1 Austrofundulus limnaeus | reverse complement strand
ACTTTAATAAACATAACTGAATTTATTTTAGAGAAAACTTTGTTAAAAACAGTTTCTGCTCTGAGGTCAACTAAAACTAAAATAAATCAGATATGAAACTGATGTGAAACAAACTGTTTAAGGTTTAATATTTTTAAACTTATTGTTTGGTAAAATATATTTCTGTGTGTTTTTGAACAATGAAACAGATTAAATGTAGTTTTGTTTCTTTTCAGAGCGATGACATCATCCCTCCTCCTCCTCCTGCTGCTGGCAGCTCAGACTGCAGGTGAACTCACCTGAACCTTTTTCACTTTTATTCAACATTTATTAAATGTTATAAAATCAAATCAACACTTTTTATAGTTGTGGCTTCGATCCACAACCAGTTGACCTGATGTTTTAGCTGATTGTTTACAGTAAAAACAGGATGAGTTTAACCTTAACAACAGAGACATGGAGCTAAAGCTGTTTTCAGTAAAACAAGCAGAATAACTTCCTGAAAGTAGCAACAGCTAGCCTCATAATGCTAACATAAAGACAGCTAGAAACAGTAAAACACTAGATACGAGCTAAAATGATCAAATGCTGGCTAAAAGTAGCAACAGAGGTGAATACAGCTAACCAAAAAGTTAGCTTCACCAACCACTAATCTGCTAAACAAGAATCTTAGCTCCACTAATGCTAAACCAAATTAACAGAAGCTAATGCTAAACTAAATTAGCAGAGGCTAATGCTAAACCAAATTAACACAAGCAAATGCTAAACCAAATTAGCAGAAGTTAATGCTAAACCAAATTAGCAGAAGCTAATGCTAAACCAAATTAGCAGAGGCTAATGCTAAACCAAATTAGCAGATGCTGATGCTAAACCAAATTAACAGAAACTAATGCCAAACCATATTAACAGAAGCAAATGCTAAACCAAATTAGCTGAAGCTAATTCTAAATGAAATTAACAGAAGCTAATGCCAAACCAAATTATCAGAAGCTAAATCTAAACCAAATTAGAAGAAGCTAATGCCAAACCAAATTAGCAGAAGCTAATGCTTATCCAAATTAACAGAAGCTAATGCTAAACCAAATTAAGAGAAGCTAATGCTAAACCAAATTAAGAGAAGCTAATGCTAAACCAAATTAGCAGAAGCTAATGCTCAATTAAATTAACAGAAGCTAATGCTAAAACAAATTAGCAGAAGCTAATGCCAAACCAAATTAGTAAAAGTTAATGCCAAACCAAATTATCAGAAACTAATGTCAAAACAAATTAGCAGAAGCTAATGCTAAACCAAATTGGCAGAAGCTAATGCCAAACCAAATTAACCGAAGCTAATGCCAAACCAAATTAGCAGAAGCTAATGCTAAACCAAATTATCAGAAACTAATGTCAAACCAAATTGGCAGAAGCTAATGCTAAACCAAATTGGCCGAAGCTAATGCCAAACCAAATTAACCGAAGCTAATGCCAAACCAAATTAGCAGAAGCTAATGCTAAACCAAATTAGCAGATGCTAATGCTAAACCAAATTAACAGAAACTAAAACCAAACCAAATTAACAGAAGCAAATGCTAAACCAAATTAGCTGAAGCTAATGCAAAACGAAATTAACAGAAGCTAATGCCAAACCAAATTATCAGAAGCTAAACCTAAACCAAATTAGCAGAAGTTAATGGTAAATCAAATTAGCAGAAGCTAATGCTAAACCAAAATGACAGAAGTTAAAGCTAAACCAAATTAGCAGAAGCTAATGCTTATCCTAATTAACAGAAGCTAATGCTAAACCAAATTAACAGAAGCTAATGCTAAACAAAATTAGCAGAAGCTAATGCTAAACCAAATTGGCAGAAGCTAATGCCAAACCAAATTAGCAGAAGCTAATGCCAAACCAAATTAGCAGAAGCTAATGCCAAACCAAATTAACCAAAGCCAATGCTAAACAGAAGCAAATGTTAAACCAAATTCACAGAAGCTAATGCTAAACCAAATTAAGAGAAGCTAATGCTAAACCAAATTAACAGAAGCTAATGCTAAACTAAATTAACGGAAGCTAATGCTAAACCAAATTAGCAGAAGCTAATGCCAAACCAAATTAGTAAAATCTAATGTCAAACCAAATTAGTAAAAGCTAATGCCAAACCAAATTAACCGAAGCTAATGCCAAACCAATTTAACCGAAGCTAATGCCAAACCAAATTAGCAGAAGCTAATGCTAAACCAAATTAGCAGAAGCTAATACTAAACCAAATTAGCAGAAGCTAATGCTAAACCAAATTAACAGAAGCAAATGTTAAAACAAATCACAGAAGCTAATGCTAAACCAAATTAAGAGAAGCTAATGCTAAACCAAATTAGCAGAAGCTAATGCTAAACTAAATTAACAGAAGCTAATGCTAAACNTTAAGAGAAGCTAATGCTAAACCAAATTAGCAGAAGCTAATGCTAAACTAAATTAACAGAAGCTAATGCTAAACCAAATTAGCAGAAGCTAATGCCAAACCAAATTAGTAAAATCTAATGCCAAACCAAATTAGTAAAAGCTAATGCCAAACCAAATTATCAGAAACTAATGTCAATCGAAATTAGCAGAAGCTAATGTCAAACCAAATTAGCAGAAGCTAATGCTAAACCAAATTGGCAGAAGGTAATGCTTAACCAAATTGGCAGAAGGTAATGCTTAACCAAATTGGCAGAAGCTAATGCCAAACCAAATTAACCGAAGCTAATGCCAAACCAAATTAGCAGAAGCTAATACTAAACCAAATTAGCAGAAGCTAATGCCAAACCAAATTAACAGAAGCTAATGCTAAACCAAATTAGCAGAAGCTAATGCTAAACCAAATTAACAGAAGCTAATGTCAAACCAAATTAACAGTAGCTAATGTCAAACCAAATTAGCAGAAGCTAATGCTAAACGAAATTAACAGAAGCTAAGCTAATGCTAAACCTAATTAGCAGAAGCTAACGTTAAGATGAGCGTCAGTACCTGTTGTTGTTTTCTGTTGGTTTAATTTGAAGGTGAGTGGAATCTGTGGTTAATCAATCAGAGTTATAACTAATTTAACTCTTTCAGAATAAAAGCATTTATTTGATCAACTTTGTATGTTTTTTTAATACGATTCGAAGTTAGTCAACAACAAACAGCAAATCTTTTCTCTACCATGTTTTAGATGCAGTTTTGTTTTGTATTCTTTATTTGAATATTGTTAAATACTTTAGTTATTTTTGACGCTCCTAGTTTGAAGTTTAGCAACTAAAGATGCTACATGCTAACACACACGGTGCCTGACATGTCCAGCACTGCTTGTAAGAGGTGATAGTTTTGATTTAAGATAAATTGTATAAAAATATAAGTTTTTCCATGTAATTTTTTAGTGGAGTTAGTGGAAGCTAATCGACGTCACTGATGGTTTCTAAAGTTAGCAAAAATCTAATCTGCTAAAAAAGAAGCTAGTTCCGCTATTAGCTAGTTAGCAGAACTGTACTCACCAGGAACTAAGAAAGTTTAAGCTAGAAATGTCAGAATTTGTGAAAATATAATCCATTTAAAGAAAATGTGGAACTTAAATTCATTTGTTTTTTCAGAAACAAAAGAATAAAATTTAAAGTTAGTGTTGTTCTTTCCCTGCAGTGTTGGTCCTTTCTCAAACACCAGCGTTGCTGTAAATAACCCTAACGTTCAGCAGGTAACAGTTGTCATATTTTCCTCTCTCTAACAGCAGCTGACCCAGTGAACAACACCGGCACTAGTTTTATTGCAGTTTTTCCTGAAAACATCGCCTACTATCACCCCACAAACCCACAGAACCAGATCTGGGTCACTGCTTTATACAACGCCACAACGGTCACCGTCAGTCCGACGTCCAGCACCAGTTCACCCCAGCTGAGCGTCAATCAGTCCCAGAGTTTCGATCTGGATCAGGAGCTCATGAGGAACCTATCTGTGGAAGCTTTCGGGGTCTCTAACAGCGTAGTGAACATAACCAGTGACAAACAGATCGTGGTCCAGGCCTTCAGCATTAAAAAGAAAAGTGTGCAGACCGCTGTGCTCGTACCCACAGATAAACTCGGCACCAAGTACTTCATCCCACCCGTACCTGTGATCTCCGGGACCACCGATGACCCGAACGTGAACGTCACTGAGAGAAGTCCGTTCAGGCTCATCATCATCAACCCGACCGATACAAACACGGTGACGGTTAAAGGATCAGCTGCCAGCTCTGTGACTCTGCAACCGGGCCAAGTCTCCCAGAGCTGGGTGCCAAACAACCAGGTGCCCAGGTGGGTCGAAGCAGAGAAACCCATCGCGGTCCTCTTCAGCCATCCATGTGCCATGCAGACCAACTGCACCTGCGGCCTTCTGACGGCCATGTTGCCCCCAGCCAGGAACCAAACGGTGAGGTTCCCCGTTCCCTCGGTTCTGGCTCAGAACGCCTCGGTGCTCCTGTCGGACGGAGGATCCCGTGAAGCCAAACCCTTCAATCCAGACTCTGACTCTGCCGTGGTGCAGTCCTCAGGCACCGCCATTCTGTACCGACCCGGTCTACTCCTCACCCTTATCCCAGAGACAGAGTTCGCCAGCTGCTTCTCTATCTTCACTGTCCCGTCCAAGACAAACTTTGCTATCATCGTGGTCCTCAAAGACTCCACCAGCGGGATTTACGTCGGAAACAGTCTCCTGGACGCTGCGGTGTGGCAGGACCTGAAGGGAACCGAGTACGTCTCGACCAATTACAGCCTGACCCAAAACACCGTCATCTGGCACAACTCCTCCAAGATGGCCGTCTATGTAGTGGGATACGAGGGTTCTGATTGGTTTGGGAACCCGGCGCCTGTCATCAGTACCACTCCAGGTATGAACACCACAGAATTACAGAGGTCAGAGGTCAGCGAATCCCTCTGGACCTAGAAGAGTCCAGCTCAACAACTTATCAAGCTTCAAGGTTGATAAAAGCTTCATTTAGTCATTCAGATGGATTTAAAGATGTTTCACTGTTCACCATTTCCCCTAGTTCACCACACATCAGCTGGAAGAACAGACAGGAAGTAGCTCTGACAGGAACAGGAAGTAGCTCTGACAGGAACAGGAAGGAGCTCTGACAGGAACAGGAAGTAGCTCTGACGGGAAAAGGAATTAGCTCTGACTGGAACAGGAAGGAGCTCTGACGGGAACAGGAAGGAGCTCTGACGGGAACAGGAAACAGCTCTGACGGGAACAGGAAGTAGC
>NW_013954520.1:31665-32730 GCF_001266775.1 Austrofundulus limnaeus | reverse complement strand
TAGCTCTGACAGGAACAGGAAGTAGCTCTGACAGGAACAGGAAGTAGCTCTGACAGGAACAGGAAGTAGCTCTGACAGGAACAGGAAGTAGCTCTGACAGGAACAGGAAGGAGCTCTGACAGGAACAGGAAGTAGCTTTGACAGGAACAGGAAGTAGCTCTGATGGGAACAGGAAGTAGCTCTGACGGGAACAGGAAGTAGCTCTGACGGGAAGAGGAAGCAGCTATGACAGGAACAGGAAGCAGCTCTGAAGGGAAAAGGAAGAAGCTCTGACGGGAACAGGAAGTAGCTCTGACGGGAAGAGGAAGCAGCTATGACAGGAACAGGAAGCAGCTCTGAAGGGAAAAGGAAGAAGCTCCGACGGGAACAGGAAGTAGCTCTGACGGGAACAGGAAGCAGCTCTGATGGGAACAGGAATTAGCTCTGACGGGAACAGGAAAGAGCTCTGATGGGAACAGGAAGGAGCTCTGACAGGAACAGGAAAGAGCTCTGACGGGAACAGGAAGTAGCTCTGACGGGAACAGGAAGTAGCTCTGATGGGAACAGGAAGGAGCTCTGCATGAATAGGAAGTAGCTCTGACAGGAGCAGGACGTAGCTCTGATGGGAACAGGAAAGAGCTCTGACAGGAACAGGAAACAGCTCTGACAGGAACAGGAAACAGCTCTGATGGGAACAGGAAACAGCTATGACAGGAACAGGAAACAGCTCTGATGGGAACAGGAAACAGCTATGACAGGAACAGGAAGCAGCTCTGACGGGAAAAGGAAGAAGCTCAGATTTTTTTTTTTTTTTTTTTTTTTGAACACAATAACATTCACACAAAAACAATGACATTCTCATAAAAACAATCATTTACATCGGTCCTCAGAACACATCTCCTTCAATATTACAAACAATACACTTTCTTTAATATTTTACAAAGCACACACACAAAAAAAAAACAAAACTAAAAACAAAACAAAATAAATAAAAACAATTCAAGGGGCCACCAACCTAAATTTCTTCATTAGTTCGTATAATTTTTCAGTTTTTGCATTTTGTATTTTACTTAGACACCTTTCAAA
>NW_013954520.1:23925-27665 GCF_001266775.1 Austrofundulus limnaeus | reverse complement strand
GTGTTTAAGAGTGTGATTGGTCTTAAATTGTTCAAATTAGTTTTTTCTTTCCCTGGTTTTGGAATCAATTTAATTACACCTTGTTTCATTGTTTCCATAAGTTCTTTTCTGGTAACACATTCTTCTATAGCCTGGAATAACAAAAGTTTTAAATCTTCCCAGAAATATTTATAAAAGTTAGCTGTTAGTCCGTCAGACCCAGGTGAACGGTCTGATGCCATTTTTTTAATTGCACAATCAAATTCAGTGATTTTTAGATTTTCATCACAGGTTTTCTTAAAGTTTTCATCTTTAACAGGAATTAAATTGTTTACTTTATCAAAAAAGGATGAAGTCATTTGTTCTACCTGTGAAGATTTATAGAGATGACTGTAAAATTTAAATACTTCTTCTGTAATGCGTTTGGGTTCTGAGCATTCCACTCCATCAATCACAAGACTGTTAATTGAATTATATTCTTGTCTCCGTTTTTCTAAATTACAAAAGAAGGCAGAGTTCTTCTCACCCTCTTCGATCCACCTGGCTCTGGACCTTATGTAGGCTTCCTTAGCCTTATTAATATACATGTCATCTAATTTAGACTGCAGTTCTTTATATTGTCTTTATCTTCTTCAGTCCAATTCAATTTACTATAAAGTGACACAAGATCTTTGACCACTATTGTTTCTTCCATTCTTATTTTCCTRTTTAAATCTTTTGCAAATTTAATTGAATACCTTCTAATGTTAAATTTTAAGTATTCCCATTTGGATATAGCTGTTTCAATAGCAGTGTCATTTTTCACATCCAAAATTAGTCTCTTGATGGATTGACAGAAGTCATARTTTTTTAACAATTGTGCATTAAATTTCCAATAACCTTTATTTCTGTTGAATATATTTTGATTTTTTAATTTCAAACTAATGATGCARTGATCACTTAATGGACAGTTTGCAATCATTGTTTCTTCAACATAATTTTGGATTTCACCAGATACTAGCCAATAATCGATCCGTGATCTACTTTGACCATTGGGTTTGTGCCAGGTGAACTGTTTAACTCCACTGTGTAGAGTTCTCCAAACATCTATCAGTTTCATATTGTTAACAAAATCTTCAAGAATTGGGTTTTTTCTTTCACTAGATAATGACGAAGGCCACCGATCCATCCACTCATCTGGAGCCAAGTTAAAATCTCCTCCAACTATAGTATAATTAGATGGAAAATTAGCATTAAACTCTGTGATTATTGTTGTTATCTGATGTAACAGGTTTTTATTTTTTTGATCATTGTTATATCCATAAATGTTTAGTAAAATTATAGGAACATTATCAAGTTCCAAAACACAGSCTACCCAGTGTCCATCCTCATCTGCTTTTTGAGCCAAGATCTTACCAGGACATCTGTATAAACAGATRGCAACTCCAGCTGAACGATTCGTCCCATGGCTGAAAAGAATCTTGTCTCCCCATTGTTGTGACCAGAACTTCACGTCAGATGCGTCAGAATGTGTTTCCTGTAAAAAGGTGCAGTGTGCTTGTTGTCCTTTGCAAAACAAAAAAACAGCTTTTCTCTTCAATGAGTCTTTTAGTCCCSTTGTATTAAAAGAAACAAAAGAAAGTTCAGTTTTTAACTGAAAAACAGAACACATGAACAATAAAGGATACTTTAGGAGAGTGTAAAAAACTTGAGGTTGAGGTCCCATAAACAAAACGTTCCACTACTTTCCCTGGATCACTTCAGCTGCATCTCAGCCCTCAGCAGAAGAGTCCTCCACGATGCGTCTCCCMTCGATGAAACCAAAAGGGCCCCTGAAGCCCGCAGCTTTGCCTTCTTTCCTTGCCTTTTCAATCCTTGGCCATAATGCCTGTCTTGCTCTCCAGTCTTCTGGGGTCAGATCTTCAGTGAAACGAATCCCTTCTTCCTTGCAAACTGCAGAAGTTTTGGTTCTCCTCCAGATGTCATCTCTCACTCCTCGTCTCACAAACATGATGATGATTTGTCGATTTCTGYTGTCTGTTATTCTACCCACTCTGTGGACAACATCAACCTCTTCATTCATCTTTGAAGCCAGGTCAGGTGCTATTTTACACAGGAGCGCCACCACCTCAGCTCGGATGTTCTCATTAGACTTCTCTTTTTTTCCTTTAATGCGCAGACACCACCGCCTTTTGTATCTTTCACTGTTCATAACTCCTTCTTTCATGCGCACATTCTCTTTTGTGAGTGTCTCCACTTGTTTCTCCATGTCTTTTATTTTTTTCTTACACTCCACAAGCTCGTTTGAGTTAAGCTGCACCGACTTAGCAATAGTAGCTAGCATAGCACTGTGTTGCTGCATTTGTTTGCTTATATCCTCCATGCGGTCGTCAACTCGCATCCCTAACTCATTAACGTTCTGTCCCAGAGTGCTAATAGCTGCCAAAATAGCCTCTGTATTTGTTTCTACGTCAGGCGTACCTTTTGTTTTCTTTTCCGTTGTCATTTTTTCTGGAGTATTGGTCGGAGTTGAGGCTTCTCTTTCCCTCTTGCTGCTAGCTGTAGCTGTTTCCATCGGCGCTGCGTAATCGTGTTCGCTTTTACTCCCAGAGTTTTTAAACTGCAAAGCTTTCACAGCCGGCGGGTTTGCATTACTCTTCTTCATTCTTCAATCTGAGTGCTGSTTAAGTTTTTTGTAGTGGGTTTCACTCTTCAATAAACATTAACATCAGGACCTCTTGCAGAGCTCGGGAAAACGTGTCTGCTCAATCCGCCATCTTCCCGGACTCCAGGAAGAAGCTCAGATGGGAACAGGAAGTAGCTCTGATGGGAACAGGAAGTAGCTCTGATGGGAACAGGAAGTAGCTCTGACAGGAACAGGAAGTAGCTCCGACAGGAACAGGAAGCAGCTTAGACTTTTTTGTTGAAAGAATTGTACAAACCATAATGCAGTAATTCCAATAATTATTCAAATACAAAATAAAATAATATAAATACTAAAGAACATTTGAAAACAGCAATTTCAGACTACAAGACTGCTAAATTATGTTCTATGATAACATTGAGAGGTATCTGGGTAAGAGATGTCAGAGAGGTCCTAATGTAAAGTAGAAGGTCTCTCATAAAACAGGACACGTCCTCAGCTTGATGTCCAACAGTCCAACACAACAAAGAACTACATCCAGTTTGTATTTTTCTGTTTGTGTCCTGCAGATTACAGAGGCTGTCCTGTGAACGCAGAGCGTCTGACCGTCTACAACACGTCTCAAGGCTGGCGTGAGTCCCTGCAGTCCTGTCAGAACCTGAACCTGGACCTCATCAGTCTCTCTGAAAGCCGTCTACAGAGACATGTGTGCCTCAAGCTCCAGCAGGACAGTGATCAGAAAGTCTGGATCGGGATGCGTCGCAGCTCCAAGACCGGGAACTGGTACTGGCTGAGCAGAGCCCCGGTCCGAGACACCAACTGGGGCAGCGGGGAGCCCGGCAGAGTGGACGAGGGCCAGTGTGCCGCCATGAGCGTGAGAAGCAACTGCACCTGGAGCGACGAGGACTGCTGCTCCGCCTTCCAGTCCGTCTGCTACAAGGAAGCAGACTACCTCGTTAGAATCAACTAATCAATCGACACTAACGAGTTTGAGACGTTTGGTTTGAGTTAGAAAAGATCCTTTGATTCAAACATTTAAGATTTAGATTTTTATTCAAAGTCAAACATCTGTTCACAGCTAAATATAATAATATTAGATTATTTATCAAATTTATGACAATTTCTTCAGTTTGAACCA
>NW_013954520.1:21758-23658 GCF_001266775.1 Austrofundulus limnaeus | reverse complement strand
GATTTATACATTTTAACAGTTTAAACTCATGAAATATTTCAACAATAATTTTTTTAAATGAATTAAACTTATTTTAAACAGAAAATTCAGATCTTATTGAATCATTATTAGTTATTCTTGAAATATTTCAGTTTTTGAACTTTATTTTAGACCTGAAATCTTTTTAGAAGAGATTTAACGTCAACATTAATCTGTTTTCATTTTTCTGTTGTTGATTTTTTTGTTTTGGTTGAATTTTAGGAGAAGATGTAAGAAAATCTGAGCTGAATTAAACTTTATGTTTCCTGCTTCAATGAATAAAGTTTGTGAATAAATCAAACAAGAATAAAATAAATCAAGTGTTTTTATTCAGAGTTTTTACACAGAAAACTTCAGTTTGTTTTGTTAGTAAAATATCAGTAAGTAAAGAGAAACCGGAGTGTTAGATGTTAGAATCAATCATTTGTTGATGTTTGACTCGGTGGTGCAGCGGTTGGAGCTGTGGCCTCACAGTCTGAAGGTCACAGGTTCGCCTCCTGAACTCTGAGTTCTGCTGCTGGACCTGGACCGGGCTGTGGTTCAGTTTTTGTTTGTAGATAAGAGTCTGGATTCTTCCTGCAGCAGAAAATAAAGACGTTTGATTTAAATGTTTGTTTGTTTGTTTGTTGTTTACAAACTGACATCACTTCCTGCAGCAGCGGGCTCCCTGCAGGACCCCTCCCTGCATCAGCCACGCCCCCATCCCCAGAACCAGGACCACTTTGAGGCCCAGGGCCACAGACAGCAGGAGCAGCAGGGGGGCGGGGGCCCCGCGGCCCAGCGGGACGGGTCGGGGGTGCAGGACGTACAGGGAGGCCTGGTCCTGGCCCAGCGGGTTGGAGGCGCTGCAGGTGTACTGCTGACCCGGCTCCACGTCCATCAGCTGGCTGACGGTCTGGTACCGACCCGGGGAGCCCTGGGCCAGCGAGGCAGAACCCTCCAGCGGGTCGTCCGGGCCCAGCCACTGGACGTCCGGCAGTGGAGAGCCCTGGACCCGGCACAGAGCCCTGAACCCGGACTGCCTGCTGCCCTCCACGGACAGAACCAGAACCTTTGGAGGAGCTGCAGGAAGAGAAGAACTTTTTCAGCTTCAGTTAAACTAAAGGTTCTGACAGAACCGGGCCTTCTGGACCGTACCCTCCACCCTCAGTCTGGTCCCCATCTTGTCCTCGAAGCTGACGTGCTCCTTGCCCTGGACCTCCACCCGGCAGTAGTAGCGCCCGTTGTCCTGCAGGGCGGCGCTGTTGATGCGCAGCGACAGGTCGTGTTCCCGCGGGTTGCCCTCCAGGCGGTACCGCTGGTCCTGCTGGGGGCCCGGCTCGCAGGTGGGGGCCCCGGGCCGGCTGGTGCAGCGGTACAGGACGGTGGCCCCCTGGCCGTGGCCCAGGCGCCACAGCACCTGCAGAGACGAGTGCTGCGAGTGCTGCGGGTGGCTGAAGGTGCAGGGCAGGACCACCGGGTACCCGTCCATCCCCCGGACCTCCGACTGGACCTTCATGGACCAGCTGTCGTCTCCAGAACCCAGAGCTGCGGGGACAGTCCAGCAGGACTTCTTTAGAACCCAGAACCGAACCATGTGTCTGACCCTCTGACACAGAACCGGACCCACGTGGTTCTGAGCGCTGACTCAGCACTTTCTGTTCAAACACTCTTCAACTTTTAGAATTTTCACATCTTGAACTTTTAAGAACTTTTATGAATTTTAAATTTGAGTTTTTAACTTTTTGTTGTGCTAGCGTTAGCTTTTAGCTACCGCTTCAGTTTTTACAAGTTTACCTTTTTCTCACTTCTACTTTAAAGGGATCCATGATTAGTTGTAACATTAGACTTTATTTGATAAACATATATTTTAACTGTAAAATAAAGACTGTAAAAATACTGT
>NW_013954520.1:13134-15634 GCF_001266775.1 Austrofundulus limnaeus | reverse complement strand
CAGCAGCACTGGTTGTGACTGTCCTCGTCCAGCAGAGGGAGCCAGAGCTGCAGACTGGTCTGTTTCAGAGGACACTGTCCCTTAGAAGGTTCTGAGTCCAAGAGAGGACAGATTCAGGACCAGAAACTGAGTCCAGACCTGACTTAGGTAGACCTCCTGACAGACCATCTGAATCTCATGTCTTGTAAAGACCAGGACCAGGACCTGGGACAGTTTTTGGACTCTGTGTTTGGGAGTCCTGTGTTTTTCCTGTCCTGCTGAAGAAGGGAGGGTGAGCATGTTTCTGTCTGTTAGTAAAATATCTACCAACCAGCAGCCTGTCAACCAGGAGGAACGGATTCAGTTTTTATTTTACTGTTGAGCCTGCAGCCTGAGCTCAGGAGGGTCTGTCCTCACCAGCACAGTCCAGAGACTGAAGCTCGTCTTTGTTAGCTTCTGTGGACTAATCCAAGATGGCCGCCACAGCTAGTGGACATTACTGAAGACAGAAACGTCTCCGTCAGTTTTACAGGTGTTGGACTAAAACCTGATGTTGTACAGGTGTCTGCATGAGGTCAAAGTTCACAGGTACAGGAGGACCTGTGGATCAGAACCACTGCAGGGTCTTACCCAATCAGTGGCTCCTCCCTCCCCTACTCCCTACACACTACCCTCTGTGGGAAGCCCCTCACAGCTGAACTAAGCCCCCTGATGGTGCTGTATATACCCTCCTCTCCTCACACCACCGGAACAGGAAGCTGTCGTCACCATGGTAACAGTCCAACCTCTGGCAGCGACTGAACGCAGGAGAACAAACATTTTTAAATATGACCAAAGACAATATTTAATTAGGCCCACATGTTAGAGTGTTCAGATATACAGTGGTTTGCAAAAGTATTCATACCCCTTGAACTTTTCCATATTTTGTCACATTACAACCACAAACATAAATATATTTCACTGNTGGATGGAGGACCTCAGTGACGAGAGGAGAACGTGTAGCGCTGAGCTAATATATACATATGGTGATAGCATCGGGGCTAATGCTAAAGCTAACAGGCTAAGACTCACCCATGTGCAACGAATGTCCTGCCTGAGCTTCACAGGTTCTATCAGAACAACACCCACTGCAGCCATGGAAGTCTCTCTACGACGGACATGTCTCCCAATCATTTCTACTGTTTTACAGATGGATCCCTTCTGAAGGGCTCAGTAGCTGCAGGGCTGATGAGTTTACACAACCATAGTAAGACAGAGCATAAATACCCAACTGCAACTGTATCTGAAGCTGAGATATATGCAATCCACCAGTGTGTGTCACCTCTCAAAGACCTTCAGTGTACACAGAAGGAAATATTCATCCTGACAAATAGCCAAGCTGCTATTAAAGCTCTCAAAGGGCCACATTTTACGTCAATACTGACTTGGGAGTGTGCTGAAGCAGTCAACCAACGGGGGAGAGATAACAGTGTTACTGTTAAATGGGTACCAGGACATACTGGCATTAATGGTAACGAGAGAGCTGACTACCTCAGGTTCACTTCAAAGGACCAGATCCTGTTGTAGGTACCTCAACAACAGTCTGCAGGACTGTCCTACAGGCATGGATAAGACGTCAACACTCAATCCTCTGGAGGGAGCTGATGGACTGTAGACAGGCACAGGAACTGATTAACGGTCCAAATCTAAGGTTTGGAAAGCTCTCATCTCCCTGTCAAGGAAAACTCCAAGTACACTGGTTGGAGTCCTAAGTGGGCACAGTCTGCTCATCCACCACAAAATGGTGATGGACTCCAGGACAATGGTCTGTGTGATGCCTGTGGCATTGAACTACAGACCTCTTTGCACTACTTAGACCACCGCCTGGCTCTGAGTGGTCAAAGGAAAAGAGTTCTTGGGGACCCCTTTATGGATCCTGAGAAGCTCAGAACACTGAGTGTTTCTAACCTGGTGTCCTTCATCCAAGGGGACGAGAAGGGGTCTTTTGGGGACAGCAATGGGCCCACTTAGGAGACCCCCCCGCTCAAATGGATTTTATATCCATCCCCACTCACCATACCATTTATACAGTCTTTATTTCACAGTTAAAACATATGTAAATAAAGTCTAATGTTACAACTAATCGGGGATCCCTTTAAGACTCGTCCAACATTTCTGCTGCAGATTAAAGTTTTGTATAAACTCACCTCCTGAGACGAGCAGAACCACAGAACCATAGAACCACCAGGAGTCCATGAGGACACGAGCCATGGAGCCAGAACACAGGACGAGTTCTGTGTTCAGTGTGTGTGTGTGTGTGTGTGTGAGTCAGAACCACCCGGTTCTCTCCTCTCATGTTTTTCCACCAGTCTATTTATATTTTAAAGTTTTTCTAAGAAACAGACAGGAAGTAAAAATGTAGCATTTACAGCAGGTAAAATAAGTATTGAACACGTCACCATTTCTCTCAGTAAATATATTACTAGAGGTGCTAATGACATGAAATTTTCACCAGATGTTGGTAACAACCCAAGTGATCCAT
>NW_013954520.1:5878-7238 GCF_001266775.1 Austrofundulus limnaeus | reverse complement strand
CTGTCCTCTGAGACACTGTCCTCTGAGACACTGTCCTCTGAGACACTGTCCTCTGAGACACTGTCCTCTGAGACTCTGTCCTCTGAGACTCTGTCCTCTGAGACACTGTCCTCTGAGACTCTGTCCTCTGAGACTCTGTCCTCTGAGACACTGTCCTCTGAGACTCTGTCCTCTGAGACATCCTGTGGTAGGCTGACAGGAAACAGAGCAGTTCTCAGCTGCACAGCAGGAAGCAGCAGCTGCAGGTGTGAACTTGTAGCTCCGCCCACTCTCATCTGCTGCTTCCTGGCAGACTGGACCAGTTCTCTGCAGGTCTCGTTTTCCCAGCTCTGATGTTGGTGGACCGGGTCAGGTTTTGCAGTCTGACTGTGGTTCCTCCTCTGGTTCTGATCCAGCTCCAGAGGCCAGTCCAGCTGCTCTGAGCAGGGCCTGAACCAGAACCAGACCAGGACCAGGAGCTGGGGTTGAAGGTTAACCTGATGTTCTGAAGAGGACTTGGCTTCTTGAGTCAATATTTTTAAAATCTGTTTAATTAGAAACTAAATGAAACAAAAATTTATTTAAAAACAGAAAGTTTTTGTCAAAAAACAAAAGTTTAAAAGGTTGTTTTTCATGTCACATGATGATGATGATGAAGAAGACTGCTCCTACACAGATACACACCCATACCCACACACACACATCTACACATCTACACACTCACACTCTCACACACTTACACACTCACACACTCACACACTCACACACTCAGCCACATGACAGCAACACATTTCAAAATAAAAGTCTGGTGAAGAAAACTCTTTTCCTCTTTAAAAAATCCAAATGTAATTTAGTCTAATGTGAAATATTTATGACGTTTGTTTCTGGTCTCACTTTAACATTCTGATCTGATACATTTATTCATTTTCTTTTAAAAACAAAACAAATCCTATACACAACACAAAATACAAATCACACAGAAATGAAAGGCAGCTGAAAGAAGAAGAAAACCTCCTAATATCTGCCGCTTTTTTCCAAAAAATTCATTCAAACTAAATTAATCAACATTAACCACAGTTTAATTTAAATAATATAATGAAACACATGAGTTTAATATTTTAATCTGCTTAATTATAGCTGTTTAAACTTATGTTCAAATGTAGAAATTATTACTAAAATGTTTCTATTTTCCATTTATTTCTGACATAAATCAGAAAATATTTCATCCTGCTGGACTAAAACATGCAGAATATATTTCTGATGGATGATGGATGGATGGATGATTGATGGATGGATGATTGATGGATGGATGATGGATGGATGGATGGATGATTGATGGATGGATGATGGATGGATGGATGGATGATTGATGGATGGATGA
>NW_013954520.1:0-4784 GCF_001266775.1 Austrofundulus limnaeus | reverse complement strand
ATGGATGGATGATTGATGGATGGATGGATGGATGGATGATTGATGGATGGATGATTGATGGATGGATGGATGGATGATTCATGGATGGATGGATGATGGATGATGAATGGATGGATGATTGATGGATGGATGGATGGATGGATGATTGATGGATGGATGGATGATGGATGGATGGATGATTGATGGATGGATGGATGGATGGATGATTCATGGATGGATGGATGATGGATGATGAATGGATGGATGATTGATGGATGGATGGATGGATGGATGGATGAATAAATGGATGGATGGATGAAACAGAAAAACAAACATTTCAGTGTGTGTTTTATTGTGACACTCTGACCGGAAGTGTCTTTGTGTATCCGGTTTAGCTTGACGGTGGGCAGAAACGAGTCTGTTCTGCTGCAGTTTGACTCGTTAAAACGTTTGTTTGTGTGTTTGTTTGTTTGTTTGTTTGTTTACCGTCAACATGTCGCACTCCGTCATCACAACAACACCGACCGGCGGAAGGTCCTCCGAGGACGGAGTCCTGAACCTGGGCTACACCCGGACCATCCCGGGGGTTCTGAAGCTGGGACAGCTGGTGAGCGGGTCCACCCCGACGCGCAGCGGGCTTTGGGGTGGGGTCGGCCGGGTGATGGGGGCTCGGACCGTCCGGGTTAGCTGCTGTTAGCGGGGCTTTACCCGGGAGTGTCCCCGGAGCTGGAGCCTCTCTGAGCGGGAAAGAGTCGCTGCTGGGACCGCTCCGCGGGCTGGAGGACCTGACTGTGTGGACCAGGGTGGACTTGATTTAGCTTCCGGTTCCTGACCCGAGTCCAGACAGAACCCGAGAGACCAGGACCGTCCTCTGGTGGGGATAGAGCCCCTTACAGACTGGACCCTGGACCTGTTTACTGTATTTCATGTTGTGGGTCCAGTCTGTGGTTCTGGACTGGACTCCATGATGGCTCAGTTGGCAGAGCTGCTGCCTCTCAGCAAGAAGGTTGTTGGTTTGAATCCCGGCTCGGGACCTTTTGGGCAGAGTTTGGGTGTTCTTTCCGTGCATGTGTGTGTTTTCTCCAGTTTCCTCCCACAGCAGCCTGGTAGCTTTAAACTGTCCCCTGTGTGTCCCTGGGAGGGACTGGAGACATGTCCAGGGTGTCCCCCGCCCCACTGCTGGGTGTGGGCACCAGAGACCCTGCAGGAACCGGGTTAGGATGGTGGTAGTTTCTGGTCTTTGTTTTTTGTGTTTTTTTGTTGGGATGTGAGTCCTGGTTCTGGTTTTTGTGTGTTTATTTGTTGGTTTGTGTGTTTATTTGTTGGGATGTGAGTCCTGGTTCTGGTTTTTGTGTGTTTATTTGTTGGTTTGTGTGTTTATTTGTTGGTTTGTGAGTCCTGGTTCTGGTTTTTTGTGTTTATTTGTTGGTTTGTGNTATTTTCTGAAGTCTCAAACATTAAATGTCTTTTCGTTCTTGTGGATCTGAGCAGCTTGTAAAAGGAAAAGTGTTTATTTGACGTTTTATCTTTCATGAACATCACAAACTCTTTCTCTGTTCCTTGTTCTAATTCTAACTGACGGTACCGGTCCGTCCAGTTTCASAAAGGTTTCCTTCTTTCCAACAAGCTGTTCATAAAACAGAAACAAAAAGCATTTGTTGGTTCAAACCAAAAAACAAATCAACTCATATCAACTTTGGTCACTTTGGTTTCAGCTACATTTTTAAAACTCTTCAGCTGCACAAAATTACAACAAAGTCTGAGGTTCTGTTGACCGCCTTGTTTCATCTGTCAATATTTTCTTAATTTATAATAATAATAATTATGTTATAATATTATTATTCATATTAATATTTTATGATTATTAACAATAATAACAGTCTAAATGTATCAGATGATGTCAGAACAGGTGGAGGAACAGAAGCTTAAGTTTTATTTGTTAAAGATAATCTGAAGGTTTCAGGTCTGCTTGGTCCACATTCTGCTGAAAACATTTGGTCTTTGGTTCTGGAACCATCAACAGGACCTGATCTGACCTGAGAGTCAGGTTTGGTCTGGATGTGGACCAAGACCACTGTTATTATTTAAAGACAATTAAAGGCAAACAGAATGTTCAGTGAAGTCAGAAACAAACTCAGTACAGATTATAGAACAGGAGTGATGTGCTCGCTGCTCCTGGTAGCAATTCAAAACCAAGGATCAGGTCCAGTCAAAGTCAGGTCATTAATAACATAACGAGCATTACATCATATCGATTACATCATAACTYTTACATTCTTTCTTTATTACAAAACAAAAGAACCGGTTCTGTCAGGCTTTTCCGAAAAAGTCTTGTGTCCACAAATAAACTTTACAACATACTTCACTTTGAACCGCATGCCGAAGTAAACAGATTATGAAGTCAGATTCCAGACAGATTATTAATCCAGATTCCAGAACTAAAACAAGAAGACTGAATAACATCTAAACCTTTAATCCAGATGGGACTGAACCTTACTGTAAAAAATATTTAATCTAGACAAGACTAAACCCTACTGTAAAATAATCTTTAATCCAGACAGGACTAAACACTACTCGAACCCTATATTTTATTTTATTACTTAGACTTGAACTTGATATTGGGATTACAGGAACAGCTCTAAAATAGAAAAAAGTAACTATGTTTTTAACTGCAGTATCTATCACCCTCATTGTACTGTCTGTTCCGAGACCTAATTTGAAAAAGAATACAGGTTTTCAAACTGTAGGGACCGACTCCACACCAGATTTGCTTGACTCAAAACACGGATTGTAGAGACTGGCTCCAGACGACTCTATTTCTCAAGGGATCCACCTTGATTGTTCCCATTGATTAAAGAGCCTGGTGTGTGTTTGTCCTGAAGAACTCTTTTGTTCTCTCTGAGGCCCAATTCCACGACCGTGTGGGTCGGAGAGATGTTGACACCAAAACACGTACTTCAAATTTCAAACGGAAACTTACTGTTATACTGCTACTACTTCTGTCAGGTAACATCGAACCCAACCCTGGGCCTGAAAAAACCACGCAAAATGAAATCACCACACCAGCTGATTTCAAAACTAGGTCTGGGCATAATACATCTGAATGTTAGAAGTCTCTTACCTAAATTAGATGCAGTTAAAATCTGGGTACAGAACACAAATGCAGATGTAATCGTCTTATCTGAATCATGGCTCAGTAAAGCAGTGGCCGATAAAGACATCAATATTAARGGCTACAATGTCTTTAGATGTGACCGAACCAAGAGAGGTGGTGGAGTTGCCATTTACATTAAAAAAAAGTTCAAAGTTATCCCTGTCTTCATGCACAATCAGCAAACAATTCGAGCTTCTTGCCCTAAAACTAGTCTTATCTGATGATCACAGTATGACTGTAGTGGGTTGTTACAGACCTCCTTCAGCCTAAATGAAGCTCTATCATCTCTGAATAATTTCCTGATTGGGCTAAATACCAAGGAGCTTCTGTTGGTTGGTGATCTCAGCTTGAACTGGCTGTCCTCTACATCTGATAATCTGAAATCTATCTGCCAATCTTTAAATCTAACTCAATTAATTCAAACATCAACACGCCCAAATATAAAAAACCCTGAAAAATCAACTTTACTGGATCTTATACTGACAAACTTACCTCACAAATACACAGACACAGGAGTATTCGTAGATGATCTCAGTGATCACTGCACCGTCGCAGCCATAAGAAACTGCAAATCACCAAAAGTGAAACCCACCATAATCTTCAAAAGGGATTTAAAACATTTTTGTGAGCAGGCTTTCCTACATGATCTAGCAAATTTTGAGTGGAGGAGAACTTCTTTGATATGTAATGTAGAACTCGCTCTGGATTACTTTTATGAAGGACTTAGAAACATAATCAACGCACATGACCCATACCGCAAATACAGAGTAAAAGGTCGTACAAATCCATGGTTTTCTCCAGATATAGAAATCTGCTCAAAGAAAGGGATGCTGCGTGGGCTAAGGCCAGAAAATCTAAATCTGAATGTGACTGGACCAATTTCCGGCATCTTAGGAACAAATGCACGACTACGATTAGAAGTGCAAAATCAAACTACTTTCTGACCGAGTCGTCCAAAAATCTAAACAACCCAAAAAAGTTCTGGCAAACAATAAAATCAATTTTGGGTCAGATAACAACTACAAATTTACCAAATTCCATAATTATCAACTCTGGTATTTCTCCAGTTTGAGCTTCTCTCCACAGGCTCCCTGTCAAATTCAGAACAGAATTTAAAATATTCCTCCTAACATACAAAGCTGTTAACAACCAAGCTCCATCATATATTAAACATCTTATTGTTCCATCCTTTCCTAACAGAGCACTTCACTGTCAGACTGCAGGTTTACTTGTGGTTCCTGGAGTTTCTAAAAGTAGAATGGGAGTGCAGGAGGTTTCTACCTGTTAGAGGCAGTTTTTCCTCTCCACTGTCTCTGTGCTGCTCAGATTCAACACAATCTGCTGCTTCTTTAGATTTACTGTTTTTGTTTACAGGCCTGACATGTTTGTTGTGTCTTAGTGNTTAGTAAACAGATAATAATTTGTGTCCTTTAGTAAACAGATAATAATTTGTGTCCTTTAGTAAACAGATTATAATTTGTGTCCTTTAGTAAACAGATTATAATTTGTGTCCTTTAGTAAACAGATTATAATTTGTGTCCTGCCATTAACAGATTATAATTTGTGTCCTGTCATTAACAGATTATTATTTGTGTCCTTTAGAAAACAGATTATAATTTGTGTCCTTTCATTAACAGATTATTATTTGTGT
>NW_013954519.1:36467-36940 GCF_001266775.1 Austrofundulus limnaeus | reverse complement strand
GGTCAGACTGGGACCACTACTCCCACAGGGGTGGCCAGACTGGGACCACTACTCTCACAAGGGTGGTCAGACTGGGACCACTACTCACACAGGGGTGGTCAGACTGGGACCAGTACTCACACAGGGGTGGTCAGACTGGGACCACTACTCCCACAGGGGTGGTCGGACTGGGACCACTACTCCCACAGGGGTGGTCGGACTGGGACCACTACTCTCACAGGGGTGGTCGGACTGGGACCACTACTCACACAGGGGTGACCAGACTGGGACCACTACTCTCACAGGGGTGGTCGGACTGGGACCACTACTCTCACAGGGGTGGTCGGACTGGGACCACTACTCACACAGGGGTGACCAGACTGGGACCACTACTCTCACAGGGGTGGTCGGACTGGGACCACTACTCTCACAGGTGATTAGACTGGGACCACTACTCACACAGGTGACCAGACTGGGACCACTACTCACACAGG
>NW_013954519.1:33481-35467 GCF_001266775.1 Austrofundulus limnaeus | reverse complement strand
GTGGTCAGACTGGGACCACTACTCTCACAGGGGTGGTCAGACTGGGACCACTACTCTCACAGGGGTGGTCAGACTGGGACCACTACTCTCACAGGGGTGGCCAGGAACATTACATCATTTTTTACCTGAAAGTTTTCTGCAGATCTTTGTGTTTTGGTCATTTCTTTATGACCTCATACAGGCAGTGACTGCCTCATAAACATGGTGTCAGAACCATTTTAAAAGTGGGGGGACGCTGTTGGGGGGGCTGGGGTTCCTCCCCCAGAAAATTTTGAATGAAATAGATGCCATTTCCTGCATTCTGGAGTACTTTACCAAGTTATTAAACATACTCTTACCTACAAAAATAAACACTTGATTTAATAATTATTTCAGGGACAAATTATTCATTAAACTGGTTCCATCATCCTGTTTTTAAACTCACTGCTTCAGCTGAGATAAGGTTAATTAATGTGACACAATTTATCAATGAATTTAGGGGTGCTTTTTAATTTTGTATTGTTTATTGATTTATTTTTAATAGTAACACATGTCATTGTGCCAAATAATGATGACCCTCAGCTGCATGTTTAAAACTAATATTAATAATTTTACCTAAAGAACAGGTGCAATATTGATAACCACCAACAGTGAGTTTAGAGGGGCATTTCACTTTTTCTGATTTAGTCATAAGTCTACTCATAACCAAAAGGGACAGAGCATCATGCAGCCTTCAGAACAGAAAATGACACTGTGTTATGATGAAAAAAATCTAAAACATTTGTCACAATAAGTCAGATAACATAAAGAAAACAATCACATTTTGTCACTTCTTTGAGCTTGATCATGTTTCAAACTATTAAACACTGCCACCAACTGTTCAGGAGGGTTATTGCACCCCTACAGGTAGTTTCACTATGGAAGGGGTGTGTACTACAGGGTGGCCAAAGATTTGTCTGTGGTGGCCCTGGCCACCCCTGGCCACCCCCTGGCTCTGCCCCTGCCTTGAGAACCATGTGTGGGAAACACTGATCTAAGAAAACACAGTTGTGGCAGTGTGATGGATCAGTGGTTAGCACTGATGCCTCACAACAAGAAGGTCCCGGGTTTGATCCCAAGTTTGGACCTGGGAACTTTCTGTGCTTGCACGGGTTTTCTCCGGGTCCTTACAAACCAAAAACATGCACAATACACTGCCTTCAGGTCTGATTAAAGACACTGGTGCCATTTGTTTCACCTTGGGGAAGTTGTTGCGGTGGCCCAGGCTGAACTCTGAGATGTCGATGGCGACAGGATAAACGATGGAGAAGCTGCAGTTCCTGTGCTGCTGTGGGCTCACCATGGTGTAACTGCCCTCTGCTGACTGCGACAGGACGTTGCAGGCTGCAGGGGACAGAAGGAAAATAAGGAAAGCAAAATAAACTCTCATCTCTAAAAAACACACCCAAGATTCAAACACAAACTGTCTCTTTTAAGGCTTAGTGTCTTTATTTTATAGTTTCCATGTTTGATTTGTACCAGTTAAAGAAAAGTTCAGAAAATTAGTTTGTACATTTTTTTGGATTCCAACTGCTTCAGCAAAGAATCAGGTCATTACAGCTTAGATTTTCATATTTGTAACATTTATACTTTTTTTCTTGAATTTTATTTACTATGTTTTTCCTCATAGAAATGAACCAAGATCTTTACAAAACCCTAAAAACACAGTGCTCTTTGAAATCTACTTCAGAAAAGAAATTTTAAATATTAGCTTTTAACCAGTGTTATTCACGTTTTAACTTTAAACATTTTACTTTGAGCTCATATTCTGCTGGTTTCAACTTTTAGCTTTTTGTGCCAATCATTGAAGCTATCAGCGACTGCAAACGTTTTAGTTTTAAGCTTCTGTTTTTTCGGGTATAACTTTTAGCTTATGGTTCCTGATTTTGTCCTCCATCTATATGGAGGTAAATTTGTGTTTTTATTATTCAATCAAACAAAAAGCATCTTCAATTAAAAAAATAATTT
>NW_013954519.1:31418-32481 GCF_001266775.1 Austrofundulus limnaeus | reverse complement strand
GTTCTAACCCAATGATTTCCATTATTAAGTCTCAGCTCACTAAACATCTGTAAATTCTAAAGGAAACAATTTTGTTTTATTTTTTAGCTCTCTGATAAAACAGTGTTATAAGATATCTAAATTTTTAATCATCACTGTTGGCATTAAATTTATTACACCTCATTTAGTTTGTTGTGTTGTTCTCTGACTTGATTTGGACTTTAGATTTAATGTGTTTTAAAAATGAAACAGTCAAACTGTCCCCACAGTTCATGTTTCCATGAGGCGGTCCACTCACGGACAGGGTTGACGTGTTTCCTGACCGTCAGGGTGAAGCTGCTGCCAGGGGTGTGAATGCGGAAGAAAACCATGGCCACGTTCTGAGAAGAGCGCACGCTTTTCCTCTCTGAGCCCGAGTCGCAGTAATCCACGTAACGCTCATGCAGAGGCAGCGGGTGGTCCTGGGAGCTGGGGAACTTTTCACCCTTCATCACCCACCCATCAAACACCTTCAGGGGTCCCATGGACAGAAAAATAATATTAAAAACAGACTTAACCCATGTGTGGTGGCTGCCAAACAATTCCTGAAATGAATAATGACAAGTAAACATGTTTAAATAGCTTTGTGTGGAGTCAGGAAGTGTTTCTAATCCTGCAAGTTAACTGAGCCCAGAGTTTAGTAACACCTGATCACAGGATTATCAATCTGTTTCTGTGAGATGTTAGATTAAATGTTTCAGGGGGTGGGCTGTTACTGTCATCTCTTCTGTTACCGTGACAAAGTCCCCCACACTGCAGTCAATGTCGACTCGGTCAAACTCCACCCCGATCACCTCACTGGGCTCTGCCATGAAGAAAGCAGCACAGCTGAGCTGCAGAGACTCTGCTGTGAAGGTGAACTGACCCTCCACTGCCACCATGTCCAGACACCCTGACAGGCAGACACACAAACAGACCACTTCAACACAAACAGACCACTTCAACACAAACAGACATGGTGAATCTATACACGTAGTTGAGCCATCATATTGAAATGAGGATAAAATCAAATTAGGTCAAAATGACCTAATTACATTTTCAGATT
>NW_013954519.1:29275-30418 GCF_001266775.1 Austrofundulus limnaeus | reverse complement strand
CTAATTAATAACTCAAGTAATTTATTTTATCAATATGCAATAGAAATGTATATAAAATTTAAGATTAATCATGATTAATTCACAGCTACTTTGGGATTAATCAGATTAAAAATATTAATCATTTGACAGCCCTATATACAGTATGTGTGTATATATACAAACAAAACCAAAAAATCAGCAAATACTAGAAAAATACCTTTAAAACAAGTAAAAATTTACCTAAATATTTAACTTAAGTTGGGCAAAAACCATTTGACTGAAACTAAATATATTAATGTTACAAAGAAATGATTTAAAATGTAATTTATTTGAGAGATCACACATAAAAACTCATAATTTAAGTTGTCTAAGTGATTCAGTTGATGTTTTGATCATTTGAACAGAGAATTATTGGTCATAATCTTCTTAAATAAATCACTGATTTTATTTTCACTTCTTTATTAACCAGTCTAAACTGTAAATGTGTTAATGCTCTTTGTATTATTAAACTGTGAAAGTAAAAGTCGTCACATTTGTGTGTTTGTGAGATTTGTGCAGGACTTACGCAGAGGTCGGCGGTACCTGAACACATCAGGTGTTTCTCTCCTCAGCTCCGGGTTGAAAAGTGAAAATAACTCATCTTTTGAGATTTCGTTGCTCTGCGGAACATATTTAAATAAAAGCATGACTTCTGTTGTTTTTTAAAGAAGAAAAAGGAAAAGTTTAGCCTCTCACCTCCACATGTCTGAGCTCTGCTCTGAGGACGGACACACAGAGCAGCAGGAGGAAGAGCTGCTGCCGGAAGGTGCGCTCCATCACCCGCTCTGCGTCTGCAGCCTGCACCTGCAGAGGAAGTCTGAAGTCTGCTCCGCGCTCACGGCTGCTTTTATCCCTTCAGACCCTGCAGGGACCCTGGACCCCCACCCCCAGCCCCCCTCTGCTGACCAATTGCGTGTTTGTGACGAGAGCAAGAAGACACGACGACAGAGCTCACCGGAGAGGAGGAGGTGCAGCTGATGAAAATAAATGCACACTTCTGTCCCCTCAGAGATCCTGGCTTCTCTTTTAAACTCCCACTGCTCTTCAGACAACAAAGACGATGTGTGTGTGTGTGTGTGTGTGTGTGTGTGTGTGTGTGTGTGTGTGTGTGTGTGTGTGTGTGTG
>NW_013954519.1:26308-27967 GCF_001266775.1 Austrofundulus limnaeus | reverse complement strand
TCTGGGGTCACCCATAGTTTATTGTTGGAAAAGCACCGTACCTTCTTAGTTGGCACAGTGTTCTCCACACAGAAGGTCATGTAATCGGTGATGCAGTGGGCCAGGACCTTGATGTCCTCGCCGTGAGGCCTGCAGAGTTCCTGCCAGTCTGTACGTTCAAAACAGTCTCTCAGGGCCTCACTACAGTCCTCAGACCACAGCCTTATAACCTTCTTGTTGGTAGGGGGTTTCTTCTTCACAACAGGGGTGTAGGTGGGGTGGAGAAGGACCAGATTATGATCTGAGTGACCAAGCGGGGGAGGGGTGATGNTCATGATGTGTTATATGTCTAACTGATGACATCATAATGTGTTATACAGTCTAACTGATGACATCATGATGTGTTATACAGTCTAACTGATGACATCCTGATGTGTTATACAGTCTAACTGATGACATCAATAAGAAGTGCACATCCTTCGAGGGAGCGGCTACCTGTGAACAGTGGTGACCAGCACCTGGAGGCGTCCTGAGCTACTACGCCGACCCAGGGGCTGGGGTTCGAGAAGGGAGCGACCACCGGAAGGAGGGTAGCTGGAGGCCGAGCTAAAGGCTCCCGCCCGATGACTCCCGGAGGAGACACGTCAGACTCAGTCACACAGGTCACCCCCAGGTGGCTGTACGTCCGGCCCATCGCCTCCAAACCAAGAGGGAGACATCGTCTCCTCTCCAAGACCCATCAGTGTCCTGGTGGGTAAACTGGGGGAGGAGCCACACAGGATTTCATCTCACACCAGCCAACAAAGTCACTGATGACCCCCCTGTATTCCTCATCATTCCCGTCTGATACGCATCCAGTGATGGCCATATCATCCGAGAACTTCTGAAGGTGGCAGTGGTCTGAGTTGTACCTGAAGTCTGACGAGTACAGACTGAACAGAAAGGGTGAGAGGACCGTGCCCTGTGGTGCCCCCATGCTGCAGACTACCACATCAGACACACGGTCATGGAGCCTCCCATACTGTGGTCTGTTGGTGAAGTAGTCGATGGTCCATGCTGTCAGCTGCTTGTCCACTCCGGCTCCCTCCAGCTTCCCTCTCAGCAGAGCAGGCTGGATAGTGTTGAAAGCACTGGAGAAGTCAAAGAACATGATCCTCACAGTGTTTCCTGCTTGCTCTAGGTGAGAGAGACATCTGTGCTATAGGTAGATGACAGCGTCCTCCACTCCGATGCCGGGCTGGTAGGCAAACTGCAGAGGGTCCAGAGCTGGGCTTACCACAGGACGAAGATGATGAAGGATGAGCCCTCTCCATGCTCTTCATCAGATGAGAACTCAGAGCCACCAGTTTGTAGTGGTTGGGCTCCCTGAGATGTGTGATCTTTGGCACTGGAGCCACGCAGGAAGTCTTCCACAGATCAGGGACCCTCTCCAGACTCAGGCTCAGGTTGAGGATGTGCAGGACCACCTGACAGAGCTGGTCTGCACAGTCCCTGAGCAGTCTGGGGCTGATTCCATCTGGTCCTGCTGCCTTCCTGATCTTTGTTTTCCTGAGCTGACCTCTGATCAGCTGTGAGGTGAATGTGAGGCTGTGTTGGAGTGGGAGGTGGGGCTGGTTCTGTTGTGGCTGGAGGTGAGTAGTCTGCAGCTGTGAACTGATTTTTATGTACATATATATATAC
>NW_013954519.1:23941-25155 GCF_001266775.1 Austrofundulus limnaeus | reverse complement strand
ATATATACTGTATATGCATGCTTTGCATAAAAACTATGATTAATTTAATTATTACATAGTTGTGTATTTTGTTGCTGTTTTTATGCTCATTTATTTTCAGGTGAGCAGACAGATGTTGGGTGTGTGGCTTTCTGTTTTCTTAGTGTATATTTCATATTCTAATCCCTCTTTCAGTCTTTCTAATAACATTTACTCTTTTTTCTCTCTCTTTTCCTCTTTCGTCTTTACATAACTAACAAAAAATATCACTGATGATGAAGAAATTAAGAGACTAATATTAAGTTCTTTTTTCACTGAAGTGAAAAAAAACTAAAACTAAATTAAAATAAAATGATAGTTGTTATGCTTGGGTACATGCCTACACTGGGCAAGGCTGGGAGCACTGATCCATCCTATCAATACCAAGATGAGTATCATGTTAATGATACATGATAACGTTGATTCTTCTGTTTACACTTTATTTTCACTACTGACTTTATTTTGCATAAAAAAATAGAAAAATAAAGCCAGTGTACTACTACAGTCTCCAAATTGTTTTGAGTCATTATTCCTCTATATTGTGCTCACGTGCAATGAACAGTATTTTTGTTGTGTTCTTGACATTATTATATTTATAGTTGCTTTTTTTAGTATTTTGCACTAGTGACCTTTTCCTAAACAACTGTGTGTAGTAGAAGGTAATAAGGAAAGTATTTTATTTTATTTTTTTACTGTTATATTGTTTTATTTTGTTGTGGTTAGTTTAATATAAAACACTTTTATTTGCCTATAATCTTTGTCCTGTGTTTTGTCATACTTGACTAACTAAAGTCAAAATCACAGAATTCTTCATGACAAGTATTGGTATTGGCGATATAAACCTGTGTTTACTTGGTATCAGATCGATACAAAATTACATGTGTAAGAGACCACCCTATGAAATTAGGACCAGCCCAATCTCACAAAATAATCCCTCAAGATCTTTGCATTATGAAACCTCAGACAAATAATGAAAGACCACCCTGATCATGAATGAGAAATGAAAACTTGTGACCTGAACGTATTTCCAAAATAAAGTAGTTTATTTTTAGATATATGAACAGGATTAAACACACAAACATTTATTAAAAATATTATATGAATAAATTAACACAAGTTATATTTTCGACATATGAATTCCACCTCAGAGTTGTCATAAACAGTAAGTTCCAGGTGTTGTAACTTACTGGCACGCT
>NW_013954519.1:20349-21968 GCF_001266775.1 Austrofundulus limnaeus | reverse complement strand
GGACTATAAAGATCTGTGCTTGAAGATCCAGCAGAATCAGAAGCACTGAACAGTAGAGTGATCACAGACAGGTGTGTGACAGCAAACAGGGACCACTTCTACAGCACCTTTCTATCTAACCAGGATACTTCACTCACTCATTCATTCACTCACTCATCCACACAGCATTCTAATGTACTGTACCATGACTCTACAAAGCTAATGTGTAGAGACTGGTCTGTTTAATTACACTTATACAGTGATGGGACACACATCAGTGGAGGTTCAGTGTCAGCATGGACACAATGTGACTGAATAGCAGTGGATTTGAACCTCCAACTCTCTCATTGGAGGATGACTCCCATAACCACTCAGCCACAGGTCTGCACCTCAGCTCTTCTGTTGTTGGACTTTAATCTGTTCTTCACTCCAGAATGCAAAGTTTTGGTGACACAGCTTTAAGAGATGCATCCTCAACCTTCTGGGATGTTCTTCCTGCAGACATGCACAATACTTCACTGCTAAAAATGTTTGTTTGTTTTTTAAGTTGCTAAAACCTTACTTTCATTTCATTTCATTTCTTTAAAAGCAACAAAATCTGTGTATACTAAAAAAACACAAATCACAAATAAAATGAAAGACGACAGAAAGAAGAAAATATCTTATATCTGCGCCATTTTCTCAAAAAATAAATTTGAACAATAATGATCTTCAAACAAAAACTAACAAATAAAAAAAACTCAAATCCTAACTTTGACCTTGATTACACTTTTCCTCCTCAAAAACAGTCTTTTCATTTGTTGTTTTTGAGTATTCTTGTAAACAAGGCACTCAGTTTAAAAAAACCTGACAAATCTACAGCCATTTATATGTTTCAGTTTGCTGAGCTGTGTCAGCCTTAACTAAAATAAAATTTAAATCAATGGATGTGAATGATTTAAATCCAATGGTTTATTAGATATTTTGCTAACACTACATACAAATCCAAAGGCACAGAAATGAGCAAAACCATCATTTTTTTGCCTTTTGGCAGCAAACAGTAATTAAGCAGGAGATTAACAGCTGAATAACATTTACACAAGTTTAAAAGTATTTTTTCACAATTTGTCACAGATATGACTCTTTTTTTAAACTATTCAGCTTCTGGTGATTTTTTTTCTAATTACTTGGAAGAAAAGAACTTAACTGTAAATTTTATGAAGGCAAACATGTGTTGAGAAGTTTCTGCTTGCATTAGAGTAGTTTATCTGAAAGTCAAGGACACAGTTTGTTTGTTATTCTCCTGTCTGCACCGTCTCTACCAGTCTGCAGGTGCCTCAGGCTGTTGAATAGGTCAATCCAATCCAACGCAGAAATTAAGCCCCTGTGTACTCCACCTTCTAGAAGCATGTTTGTTTTTGCTAGATAAGCTATGTGACACAGTGTATAATTAGCAATGACACATCAAAATCTGAAAAATCCATTAATAATACCTGGAAGGCAAATAGAAATGTGCTCTTGTTACATTATTGCAAAAGGTGTGTTTTCTCTCAGTCGCTCCGTTCTGCAGGGTCATCACAGCGAGCAGCCCCAGTGCTGGCTCTAACCATTTTGGTGCCCTAGGCGAGTTGAAGCGCACCCCCCCCCCCCGAACTATGTCC
>NW_013954519.1:14516-19310 GCF_001266775.1 Austrofundulus limnaeus | reverse complement strand
AATAAATAAATAAATAAATAAATAAATAAATAAATAAATAAAGAGAGAGACTAGGCTGTTGCATGTGCTCTCTGGAGTTAAAAGCCAAACCAAAAAGATGGGTCTTTAAGAGAGATGTAAACTCAGTCAGTGTTCTGGCAGACCGCACAGAAAGAGGGAGACTGTTCCAAAGTTTAGAGCCACAGCTGAGAAGCTCTGTCCCTTTATTCACCAGCCGGGTCCTGGGAACCACCAAAAGCATCACATCCTCAGATCTCAGAGCTCTACCTGGATGATAACTGTGTAGCAGCTCAGGAAGGTAACCAGGTGCCAGACCATGTAAACATTTAAAAACCAAAAATAAAACTTTAAAAACAATCCTAAAAGAAACAGGCAGCCAGAGAAGGGAATGCAATACTGGGGTAATGTGCTCAGATCATTTGGTCCCCATTAACAAACGAGCAGAGAATGGTCAATCCCACTGTAAAGGGAATTACAATAATCCAGTCTGGAGAAAATAAAACCATGAATAACCCTCTCAAGGGTATCATGTGGAAGATAAGGCTTGACTTTACTGATGAGCCTTAAATGATAAAACTAGACCGGACCACTGCGCTGACCTGCCTGTCAAATTTAAAGTTACTGTCTAAAAGAACTCCAAGATTCCTCATAAAATGACAATGAAAATCCAAATACCCAACAGCTCTGTGTTAAATCCTACCAGCAGGTCAGTTTTGCCAAACCCAATGACCTCTGTTTTATTTTCATTTAGACAAAGAAAATTTAACTCCATCCAACTTTTAACATCCTTTAAACAATTCTGCAGATTCTCCACATGCTGAGGTCCACCAGATCTTAAAGGTAAATAAATCTGAGTGTCATCTGCATACAAATGAAATGACACATTGTGTTTCTTGAAGATGAACCCTAGTGGGAGCAAAGAAATAGAAAATAAAATGGGGCCCAGTTTGGAGCCTTGAGGTACCCCACATTTAAGAGGAGCTCTAAGGAATAAAAATCTCCAATTTGTACTAATTTTGTTCTATTTTTTCTTTTTTATAAACGTATTTTTCTTTTTTATTGTACATAATTTTTTGTTTTAATGAAATGAATAAATGAAATGAAAAACTCCTATTCCTCCTAAGTAGGACTCAAACCATTTAAGAGCTGAGCCTGTTATCCCAACTGACTGTTCCAAATGAGATACTAAAAAGTCATGATCCACTGTGTCAAAAGCAGCAGTGAGATCTAGAAGAATTAAAACAGCACAAACACCAGAATCCAGTTAAAGCAAGTCATTACACACCCTATGTGAAAAATAACATTAATATGACCAGACAACATGCAAGTGAAGGAAATTTTGTAAATGATTAACTAAATGTTAGATGCAGTTTGGAATTTTTACACTTTCTGATCAGTCATAAGGTTTAAAACAGAGAATGGGTTGGTGTGTTTGTTATCCTGTGTTCTGTCTTTCACCTAAACAAGAATGAGTTACATTCTACGTCTGACGTAAAATGTTAACACCTCCAGGAGTGTAACCAGGAGGAGCCAGAAGAGGTTTTGAAGTCAATTCATCGTTAGAGAAGATGTTAGAGCTTTGCAGTCTCCCCTAGATTCAGCCTGTTTTGTTTGGGTTTCAGCTCAAGGCCTTACGCTGAGGTCTGCTGTGGACCTGTGAACCTGACTGGAGTCAACAAGAATAAAGTTTTAAAGGGATCCATGATTAGTTGTCACATTAGACTTTATTTAATAAACATATATTTTAACTGTAAAATAAAGACTGTAAAAATACTGTAGGCTGTTTAGTTTTACACGGATGGGGCCATTTTATTTGCACACAAAGCATTCTGGGTAAATGATGACGTGGATAGGTCCTCGGTGCGAGGCTGCTAGCGAGCTATATCCACCCTGAAGGTTAATCTTGGACAATATCTGATGATCGACTCTTTTAAATGAAACCAGAGAGCGTTGACAGAGAGGAGAAGGTAGAAATGACTCAGCCTGGAACTGAAAATATGGATGGAGGACAACAGAGCTGCTTCATGGAAGAACAACCTCAGATTAGCCTGTTAGCTTTAGCACTAGCGTCAACACTATATTGCCTTATATGTATTAGCTCGGTGCTGGCGCGACAAACAAGCTAAACTGTATACAGTCTTTATTTTACAGTTAAAATATATGTTTGTCGAATAAAGTCTAATGTTACAACTAATCATGGATCCCTTTAAGAAGAAATCCAGTGGATTCCTGTTTTATTTAGACCTGCCATTTTTGAACAACACATCTATTTCTACATAATCGTAAAATCGGCAAATGGACAGACAAAAATAATTTTTTTCTGCTTTAGACAGTCAGCATTTAGCCGTGGAGATGTAAAATAAAGCAAAGTGTTTTTTACAATGTAAAACAGGGCTGGACCTTTATCTAACTGTAAATCAATAAACAGCTAAATAAATGCTTTTTTAATGTCAGAGACTCAGTGTGAGCAGTTTTGAGCTGAAAAGATGTCTAGACTACTGTTTGACTAAAGTAAAAGTGAGGTTCTTATGGGGCCCAGAATGGAGCCTTGAGGAACCTCACATTTAAGAGGAGCTTCTGTGGAATAAAAATCTCCAATATGTACACAAAAAATCCTATTCCTCCTAAGTAGGGTGCACTACTAGGGTCATATCACCACTATCCATTTTGATTTAAAATAAAATATAATAAAAAGGCAAAATCTGACCAGGATTTAAACCCAGAAGGAGAAACTGAGTATCCTCTCTGGGGACACCCTGGGGTTCCACAGGAGGAGCTGGACAGTGTTTGGGAGAGGAAGGACTGGGTAACTCTCCTGAACTTGCCTCTGCGACCCGACCATAAATAAGCAGTAGAAAATGGAGATGGAAATGGTTTCATCTGTTAAGTCTTGTGTTTGATTTTATTTTTGTCATGGCCATGCCTTGGTTCCAGCTTCTTTCATACCGTCTGTTTTCACTTTCATACCTGTTTTCATTTCATCAACACGTCCAACATGTATACTCTTGTAGTCCTGTCTGTATTGTTGTTGCCTGTTCAAAGTTAGTCTTGAGTTTTTGTCATCATCCCATTTATGTCTCCTGTTACACAGCAGAAAACTATAACATACCTCTGGGCAAAGACAATGTAACACAAACAAGTAGATCTAATATTTTGCTTTCAGCTTCTGTAGTGGTTGTAAGTTTGTTGACTACCTCCTGAATCCATTTCCTGACCAGTTAAAAGTTTAATCTGGGATTTTGGCAGGCAAAGCTGATTTAAACTTTCACCTGTTAGTAAATTCCTATGTGTTTATAGACTGTTGTATTTTCTAAAGCAGATAAAGAGTCAGAAGGACTCATTCTTAATCTGAGCTACAAATTCAAAACATGCTGTTTTGGTTCTGAAAAAGCCTGAACAGTTTATCAGTGAAAATTTCACAATATCTAGTTTGGTACTGGTCATTATTGTTAGCGGAGTGACTTTATTGCATCCTTGACACAAGAAACTAGAGAGGCTAGAATTATATAGTGCACTTTTCACCCATACAGTCAGCATTATATTCAGACCCTGTCAAACAAATAATGAGAGAACCATGCCTGTTCCAGCCTTCTCCATTTCCCACCCAGGTGGAATCATGGACAGGAACTGTCATCTTCTTCTTCTTGATCCAACAGTCTCTGTTGCTTAAGACCAACTTCCTACATGTAATAATATAAATGGATACCTGACAGCCACCATGAAATTAGAATATGAGACAAGGATGTGGATCATCAAAACCAACCTTTACGCACCTTTATGAACTGTTTTTCTAAAAGCAGACAGGCTTGATGACATCAGATTGCCAAAGGTTTTTGGGAAAAAAATATCATAATGCTCAAAATATGTGTTTTGGATCAGTCTCAGCCTCCAGCACACCATTTGTTTTACTAAATATCGATAAAACTGTCTAGATTGTGGTAATTTACGTTTCTTAAAGTCACTTAGCCATGGTGGTCATCTTCAACTGGGTTGTCATCTACATTTAATCAGTTTTAAATAAACGTTCAATGTTTTCTGACTTTTTTCATTAGAATCTATTCAGTGGTTCATGAGACACTTTGCTAAAAAACATTTAACCTGACTAATACTTGATGGCAAAAGTTTACAGAGATCTCTTGTAAGGTTTTAAATCTTGGTGTATCATATCAGCAGACATGCTCTCATTCAAAATTTGCTTAAATAATATAAATATATATATTTAAAAATGGCAGAAGTTGCTATGTTTGAGGCTTTCTAGAGCTCTTTACAGCCAACAGAGGGCTACTGTAAGCCAGGGGTAGGATACAACCTAAAACTTTTTAACCTTTTTGTAGCTCAAAGTAATACAACAGATGTTAAAACTCCAAATTATTTGAACTGCATTTTTGACGTCACATTTTCTTGGTAAATAAAGACATTTTATGAGTAAAACAGATGATTATGATGTGTTGTGAGCAGTCAAGGAGTCAAGGCATAAAGGAAAGAGGAAAATGGGCCTCATGCAAGAACTTTTCATATTCTTATCCTAAATTTCTCTTTTGTTCATACAAAGGGCCTGTGTACGAACATGCCACATCAGATTCAGCAAACACCCCTAACTTCAGAAAAAGTGTGCAAATGAGCAGCGTAAACATGATGAACTCCACCTGTATATTCAGAGAGGAAATTAGCATAATTATTCATTTTTTATTCATTTTATTTCATTTCATTTAAACAAAAACAAAATACGTTCAAAACATAAAACAAAATGAGAAAAAACAAGAAAAAATATACACATATGTATATGTATATATA
>NW_013954519.1:12703-14416 GCF_001266775.1 Austrofundulus limnaeus | reverse complement strand
GCCCCCATTTCCAAATATAACATTAAATTCAACAATCTAATCAAATAATGGTTTAAATCAGTATATTGTCAATAAGTCTGACCAAAAAATGATAAAAATTACAAAAATTAAAAATCAGCTTATTCTTTTTTCGAGCAACAAATAGTATTAATAATAATAAACCAGAATATAAATACATTTAACTTGAAAAGGAGAGGTACACCCCTAATATATAAATTATGTGGTTCCTACTGACATTTGGAATGTATTGTAATAAGTCAGACAACCACATAATAAAATCAATTTCTTAACAAAATAACCATATACGTATGTTGCAGTAAGGATGATATTAAATCAATAATGTAATACAATGCCCTATGAATTACAAAAGATATATGTATATAATGTAATTTACTAATAATTATAAAAGAAAAGAAAGAAAGAAAAGAACAGAGAACAATCGTGTCATGCCTAATCATCACTATAAATCTGTTTAATTAGAGCAACAGCAAAATCAAACACCACCATTATTACTCTTGTACTGAAATAAAATCATTTCCTTATACAGTATCTTATTTGGAGTTCATGAATATCTGAACATCATTTTAACTTTAATATCTTCTAACTAATAAAATATAAAGTTATTAATGAAGAAAATCAGTCTGGATAACAGCAGACTGACTGCATCAGGGGCGGCTCTAGGGGTGGGGCCACAGGGGCATTGGCCCCATCTGAAATCTGATTGGCCCCTGAAGTGCCCTGTCCTGTCACTCATATGTCCGTGCCCAAGGATGATGATATTGGCTGCAGTTCCACTTCCAACCACTAAGTCCAACATGAAGTTTTTCAATTTGAACAATCCTGCAGAAAAATGTTTTTCACCGACAACGATGGCTAGAGTTTTTTACATGTTGTGTTTTTGAGAGTATTTTATTTATTTACAGTAAAAAATCATGTAAAATTGATGAGGAGAATTTACTGTGCAAGATTTTTGAACACGTGTGACTGACTAAATGTATAAACCTCACAAAAACTGAGGATTTGTGTGCGAGGATGTTGAACAAATATTTGGCCCCTCTATGAATATTGTGCCCCCCTGATGGCCCCTTACACTAAAAAGATCCGCCACTGGACTGCACGTAAAATATCCAACAAGTCTGGACCACTCCGGAAGGTTTTTTCACATCTGAAAAAAATTTTTACATTACGACAAAGTTGGTGAATGCCACAAGGTCTCCTAAATCACACGTACGCACAACTTCAGAACAAATCTGTACGAACGGTTCTTGCATGAGGCCCAATGTTTAAAAAAACAGTTTTAGTTTTCAGAGTGGTCCACCATTTAACCACATGGTAACTCAGACTAGCAGTGGTATCAAACTCATTTTCACTGAGGGCCACACCTGAACAGCATTATGGTTGCCCTAAAACAGCCAATTGAACAGTGTAGCATCCCTGATAGGCTGTGTTTAATGATCTGTGAGAACCTGAACACATCCAGAAACACAAACACAGCCACAGCCTGTAGACAGTGCTGCTGGATCTGTGTCAACACTGACTTCGGCCCCTCCATCACAGAAAATATCTGTTCATTTAGAGCAGGGGTTCTTAACCTTTATGACCTCAGGGCCCAATTTGTTGAACATAAAGTGACACGAGGCCCAGTCAGACATTACCAAAGTATGGATCAAAATAATAATCTTGGTTTAAGTTTTATTGTATTTACATCATAAC
>NW_013954519.1:10121-11685 GCF_001266775.1 Austrofundulus limnaeus | reverse complement strand
ATATACAACATTGCTCTGTTTGTGTCGGGGCACCGGATCTTTGGGCCGTAATGTGTTTTGGGGTTTGAAAGCTACTGGGACATCATGTTTAGAAAATAAACGTCTCAGTTTCTCCGAAACACCCGCAACATACGGAATAACATTCTCTCACTTTAAACGTTTCATCTGTGATTTGTTCTATTCTGAATAAAATATTAGATGTTGGCACCTCCATATCATTGTGTTCAGTTTTTATTCACAATTTGTTTAGTGTCCCAACTTTTTTGGGATCCGCTTTGTAAATGCAAATTACCAGCCCTGCATCAGTCAGTGTTTTGAAGGTTATGGTGTTAAATTCCTGTTGTTCAGACAACTTGATTCTTCTACGATTATTTTAGAGGACAGAAAATGACACTTCTCGTTACCTTTGTGAAACTGTGCATGTAACATGCTTCAACCCAGTGGTCCTGGTACCAAAGGAGGTTAAAATAATGAGGAAAGAGTGAGTTTGCTAGAATATTATCTTTGTGTCGCTGAAGCCATCACATGTGAGATGACAGAAATCTACAACATTTTGTTTGGTTACAGTCGATCTACATATATTCTGTTTGTTCATTTTCCAAGTAAAACTTGACTGTTAATAAAAGGGACATTGACAGATTGAATGGAACAGATTTGACTACAGTATCAATATGAATTCTGCTCATGCTGCTTCACAGGCTGCAGAGACAAAGACTGCGACTGAGCTGCTGTGAGCAGACTGTGAGAGGGTCTTATATCTGCTCCCCTCTGACACTGATAAACAGCCCACACATCAGGCTCAGATTACATGTCAGTGTAAATTGTAAATCCACAGGTGTGTACATTTTTATCAATAGAAATATATTACATTTGTTATCACAACATGCACTGTCACATGTTATTGATAGCCTCCTGTTTTGAAGCTCAGATACCAAAGAAAGTAAAGAAAACATCAAACAGGTCCTCTGGATGGTTCTCCTTCAGTGAAATGTTTCGTCTCTCCTCCAACAGACTTCTTCAGTCTGATGAGTTTCAGGTGAACTCAGCCTTATAAGCTCCGCCTCCACATGGACAAACAGGTTAGTCACATGCAAAAGAGGACCATTGCCTAACAATAGGCTTGATTAGCTCTATTGTTCATAGAGGGTCATGTGACCCATCACCTGACTTACTGGTTTTGATGCTTCGGCTGTGGTTATTTGGTGTTGTGTTATGTGTGTGTAGTGAGTGCAAGCGGGGTTCAAAGTCCCCTTGTTTTTGTCCCTCCCTCCCTTCTCAGTGTTGGTATCATTGGGGCCCTGATTCACACCTTTTGCTCACAGGGGGTGGAGTCATACTTGCAATAACAGCGTTGTAGGAGGAGGACAACTGGACACGAAGGCCTCCAACTCTGTCCAGTTGTCGGTGGGAACCAGGCATGTAGAGTCCATGTGTTCACCTTTTCTGCATCACACAACGACACAGTGTTTGGAACCATCCATCCATCCATCCATCCATCCATCCATCCATCCATCCATCCATCCATCCATCCATCCATCCATCCATTTTCTGTACACGCTTCTTC
>NW_013954519.1:7663-9356 GCF_001266775.1 Austrofundulus limnaeus | reverse complement strand
CTAAGGTTCTTCTACATATTAAAAAGTTGTTAAACATCTGAGTGGTGCACTACTGCTACTCGTGGTGAGAAAGTGTATTACACCTTATTCAAAATCAATGTGGTCCCACGGCCCTCTGTGGCCCAAAGTTAAAAACTGTTGTTCTTTTGAGGCCCTCAAGGTGGCGCTGTGGCCCACAATGGGGCCACGGCCCACAGGTTAAGAACCTCTGCTCTAATCTGAGCTGCTGTTAATCTGTCATTTCTGAGGCTGGTGACTCAGATGAACTTCTCGTCTCAGCAGAGGTGACTCTTGGTCTTCCTGTCCTGGGGCGGTCCTCATGTGAGCCAGTTTCTTTGTAGCACTTGATGGTTTTTTCAACTGCACTTGGGGACACTTTCAAAGTTTTCCCAATTTTTCAGACTGACTGACCTTCATTTCTTAAAGTAATGACGACCACTCATTTTTCTTTACTTAGCTGCTGTTTTCTTGCCATAACACAAATTCTAACAGTGTGTTCAGCAGGACCTGCTGTGTGCTGTATCCACCTTCTGCACAACACAACTGTGGTCCCAACCCCATTTATAAGGCAAGAAATCCCACTTATTAAACCTGACAGGGCACACCTGAAGTGAAAACACACTCAACCAATACAGAAATCCAACAAATGATTTATATACTGGTTAAGACTAACAGCATTTCTATTTTTCCAATTTAGGAGTATGGTTTTCTTTGCGATACCTAAGCAGTGAAAATCAAATGAGATGTGTTTTTCTCTAAGGTGACATCATCTAAAATAGTCAATAAACAAAGAGACGAAGAGAGTGGGATATAACATTTCAAACATTTAGACAAGTCTTCACAAACCCTGCCCCAGAACCTCTGAACAGGTGGACAGAACCAGAGTGCATGAATGTTATTGTCAGGTATATTGCCTGTGCATTGAGAGCAGGTGTCAGATGACATTTAAATAAAGAGACGTACCTGTGCACTAAAACCAGTCTTCACTGAAGCGCCCCCTGCTGTTCAGTGTTCATTTTGACCTGGTGTTGCATCCTTAGCTTTTAAAGTTCACGTTTTTGTCCTCGAACTAGTGGAAATTCTTGCACTGCTCTGAGTAAGACACATTTGTTTATATAGTTTAATGTGTTCCTTCTTTAATTACAAGAGGTTGACTAATATTACACATTATTTAAGCCCAGGAAACTGTTGGGATTCTGTTCAGTTTGCATTAAACTGTTGGATCAAATGCTTCTTTCATTTAACACCAACAGAAACATTATCCTTTAGCATAGATGTTCATTTTTCTGAAAGCCAGTGTGTTGGAAAAAAAGTTTTACATGACTTGATCATTCTGTATTGAACGACCTTTAGAATAATACACAAGAATTTGACTGAAAATGTAAATCAAAAATGAGAAGTTCTGTTTATTGACCAGAGTTATAAAGATTTAAATATGCAGTACTTGCAACATGACAGTTATTAGAAGTATATTGATTAGGATGAACAGAAATACTGTTTTTTGATTGTTTATTTGTTTATTTATTCTTCTTAAAAATAAAGTCTGCTGGTGTAGGTCAAATATTAATAAAGTAGCACTGGGTCATCAAAAGTCAGTGTGTATTGGGAAAATTAACGAGGTAAAAATACACACTGCAAGCCCGTAACTGTGTGTGTGTGTGTGTGTGTGTGTGTGTGTGTGTGTGTGTGTGTG
>NW_013954519.1:6437-7571 GCF_001266775.1 Austrofundulus limnaeus | reverse complement strand
GTGTGTGTGTGTGTGTGTGTGTGTGTGTGTAAAGATTGAGAACAAAGGCCTGCTTGTGTCAACACTGTGGGTCAGAACTGAGCAGAAGCAGCTAAAATCCAGCTGTGGATAAACCGGATGAGACTCCTTCAGCAGCTTTTCCTTTCATGTGTCTCCCAGGAAGAGTTTTGACCTATTTTACACACTGAAACATGTGAAACACAAAGACTTGTTTTATACACTGTGTTGCTTAAAGAACAAAAGTATAGATATAAACATACCTTTGTGTATTTTTTAATGTCAGCTGGTTTAAATAGTTTGTTTGATTTTAGTTTTTCCTGTGAGAATCTGTTGTTCCAGTTGAACCACAGCTGTCTGGCTGTCCTCCACTGTCCTCTGCTGGACTGAGGACAGAACTGACGAAGTGTCCCACCAGCTGAGCTCTGAAGTGTGCAGCAGCTCAACATGCAGAAAACAACTTAAAAACAGGAGAGAAATGTCTGATTTACACTTCAACATTTGTTCACCATTTTATGGACATAGTTTTCAGAGAAAAGCAGAGACACTGTTTGCCTTGGTCTAATAATCTATAAATCTGTAACCTTATAAATAATCCCTCTGTTTTCTTGTTTTGGATTTTAGAGTCATTTATATTCAGAAAACAAAAACTACTTTTAAAACTTAATCTCATCCAGTGGCATCAAAGAAGTCAATCAGCTCTAATTATTAGTAATTTTTTCACAACATTCTGATAAGTTATTTTATTTTCTTAAACTTAAAATGGAGCTCTTCAAAGTTTGTTTTCTTATGTGTGGTTCATAATGTTAGTTATTAAAAAATGGAAAAATGTGACCCGTCACATCGAAACAAGGATTACGTCCAAAAGTTATAAGGAGAAAAAGGCAAATATAGTGTTTTGACTAAAATGTTAACAAAAATTGCATTTTGTCAAAACATAATGAATAAAAGTCTTATTAATGTGTCATTTGAATGAACTGTCTGAAATATAATCATAAAACTAAAGTTTGAAGCAGTTTTTTGATCAGTAGCAACAAAATAACCTGATTTTGAGGAAAAACACCTTAAAATGTTGAGATTTTCCCTGTGAGTTAGTAAAGTTTGTTTCTTTTTATCTGGTAAATCTCAATATTCAAA
>NW_013954519.1:3341-6230 GCF_001266775.1 Austrofundulus limnaeus | reverse complement strand
CCTAATTTGACTCAATCCTCATTTCAATATGATGGCTCACATATATTGTACTAATTTTAACATCAAAGTGTCAAATTCTTTAAATAACTTGATTGAAATGAAAACTAAAAACACAAACTCAAAATGTGTCACATGCAGCCTGATAAATGAGAAAACAAGAAATGAGTTTAAGGGTGGGCCTTTAAGTTCATCACAACTTGTTTGTGTTGAATCAGTGGGTCTCAAACTTCTGACCAACAAAACAACAGGAGACAAACTGGAGGCTCTTATAATGAAGTTTTCACAAGTTTTTCTTTTCCACAACAAAAAAATTAATTAGAAAGAGCTCGTCAGCCACACTGAAAGAAAGAACTTGTGAATTTTTCTTGTGTTTCTTTCTTTGTGAGCACTGACCTGAGGTTTTTGTTTCTCACATCACTTTCACTAATTTGTGTCCTGCAGCGCAGCTGTGAAACCACCACCGTAACACATGAGGATCTGTTTCTCTGTATCATCCCCCCTTTGATTGCCTGTCCTAATTACACATTTGTCTTTCTCAGTACTTTCAGTTTTAGACATGAAATCACTTCATTTGTCCCACGGTTGGGTCAGCACCAAGTCTGGGGCTGACAAGATGTGCTTACTGGACCACTTTCAGTCAGGGTTTCGTAAATCTCACTCAACTGAAACAACTCTTCTTAGAGTCTGAAATGACATTTTAATGCAGTGTGATAAGGATAATTGTTGTGTTTTACTTTTGTTGGACCTGTTGTCAGCTTTCGACACTGTTGACCATCTGACTCAGACTGAGGAGTTGTGCTGGTATCTCAGGTGATGCTTTAAAATGTTTGTCCTCTTACCTGACAGATGAACCATTTTGGCCTCATCTACTTACAGATCCCTTTCCTGCCCTGTTCATTTTGGTGTTCCACAGGGCTCTGTTTTGGGACTATTGTTGTTTTTTATGCTACTTCTTGGTTCGATCCTGTCATCTTTTGAGGATATTTCCTATCATTGTTATGCTGATGATATTCATCTGGTTTTCTCCACATGAAGTTGTAAAAGTGGGTCTTTTACTACGATGTTTGGATTCAATAAAGAGCTGGATGTCTGAGAGTTTTCTTCAGTTAAATGAAGAAAAAACTGAAGTTATTATATTTGCACCAGATAAAATACTTCCAGTGATAAAGCAGATCCTTGGGCCACTAGGCAGTCCGGCAAAATCTTCAGTTGAAACCTTGTAAACCTTACGTCCCTTAAGTAAACCTTGGGATGATTTCTGATTCTGGTCTTACACTGGATCATCTTGTTAAAACTTTGGTTCCTTCCTGTTTCTACCATCTACAAAATATAGAAAAGCTCAGCTCTGTTGTGTCTCAATCAGAAATAGAAACTTTACTTCATGTTTTTGTTTTATTTAGATTACTGTAATGAACTGTTTACCTGCTAAAACCTCACCTGACTGGTTACAGGCTTGCTCTGTTTATTAGGGGTCCAAGCCCGAGGGAGCAGGGTAACGCAGCTGCAAAGCAGCAGCGTTTCCATGTCTCCAGCGGAGCATGGAACCCTATTGTATCTGTTNAGAACCAGAGTCTGAGCCAGAGTCTGAGCCAGAACCAGAGTCTGAGCCAGAGTCTGACCCAGAACCAGAGTCTGAGCCAGAGTCTGACCCAGAACGAGAGGAGAATGAAAAACACCAAACTGTAGTTGGTGAGTCCACATCTTATTTAAAGGTTCCATTGCAAAAACTGTGATGTAAAAGTTCAGAAAACATAAAAGAAAATAGAGAAAACTGAACTGGTGGAAAAAGTGACCCAAAAAGAATATAAAGATATCTACACAACACCAGGAGAGACTAAATTCAGCTTTTCTGCTTCTTAGAGACTCCAGGTACACAACAAAATGTATTATAATTTACTTTTTTTCTTGAATTCTTTGAACTGCTTATAAAAACTGGAATCCACTCAGTTTTCATCAACCCTATCTCAGCAGAGCAGAAGTCACCTCTTGCACGTGTGTTAATCTGTTCTCACTGGATTGAGACACTTTCTCCACCCTTTTGCAAAACAGTGAACGCATTCGAACAGTCCAAACTCTGTTGTTTCAGCTCTGGTAACCAAACAGAAATCACATGTTCCTACAATTTAGAAGCTACTTATGTTGGTATGAAATCACTGAAGCACCTGTTTGACCCTCCTTCACAAAAATCTTCACTTAGCAACCAGTCTGCAGGCTTCAAAAGGTGCCACGTCTGTGTTGTTCTGTACCAGCATGGATGGAGAAGGTCCAAAACAGGAGAGACTGAGAATCAGTCCACTGGTGATAGTATGTGATTCTGAACAACTTTGTTCTTTCAACACTGAAAAGGCAAATTTAAGGATATTTACAGTAACTCTAACAAGCACAAGACTCAAATATGGCAAAACGACAGCTCAGTAGCACCGACGCCTCACAGCAAGAAGGTCCTGGGTTCGGACCTGGGGTCTTTCTGTGTGGAGTTTGCATGTTCTTCTGGTGCTTATGTGGGTTTTCTTTGGGCACTCCGGTTTCCCCAACACCCCAACAATATGTACAATAGGTTGCCTTGAGGCCCAGCTCTGTCTTTAAAAAGATATTTGTGATCTCAATGGCGTGGTTTAACAATTACATAAAAAAATAAAAGAACTGTGATGTTGAACTTAATGTTGTTTTTTTAAGTCTTTACAGTTGTTCTTTTGTCTTCTATTCCAGGGGTTCTTAACCTTTTTGACCTCGGGGRCCAATTTGTTGAACATAAAGTGTCACGAGGCCCAGTCAGACATTAATTACTAATGTGTGGATCAAAATTATAAATCTTGGTTTATTTTTTATTGTATTTACATCATAACTAAACTATCATAACTAACATAACTAAATTAAATACACTTACAG
>NW_013954519.1:0-966 GCF_001266775.1 Austrofundulus limnaeus | reverse complement strand
AAGAAGAACCCGTCCAGAGGACCTATACTATTTTTTTCCTTTGATTTTTTACCTGGATTACTGAGATGCATCAGGACTCTTCTTCTACATATTAAAAAAAGTTGTTAAACATCTGAGTGGTGCACTACTGCTACTAGTGGTGAGAAAGTGTTTTACACCTTTTTCAAAATCAATGTGGTCCCATGGCCCTCTGCAGCCCAAAGTTAAAGGTGCAGTATCTAACTTTTCTAAAAAATATATTTTTAACATATTTGTTCACTCTGTCACTATCTCCTGACAGWTTGATATTAGACAGGTAAGCTTTGGGGGAAAAAAAGTCCTCTTGCTTTTCCCGGTGGTACTACAGGCTTTAGAAAAACCCAGGCTTACCCGAAGATGAACACCCAATGAAAACAGAAGTTTGTTCGTGAACGAGCTTCTGATGCCCATCCCCCACGTCACTCCCCGCAGCGCGCATTCGCGCACGTTCTCGTTTCAAAAGCAGCTGCTACCTTTCCAGGATCAAATGTTCCTGCAAAACTTCCAATTCCCCGATTGGAGCCTGTTCTGAAACCCAACACAGGGAAACAGAAGAAGACCCAGGAAGAAATCCAAGTTGAAAAGAAGAATTAGATCGAGCCCGGAAAAAAACGAGGTGGATTTCACAGGAGGAAGAAGAGGGATGCAGAGTTAGCCATTTCTGCTAGACAAGTTAGGATCTCTGCTTCATTCTTTTTATTTTTAATAACGTTATTAAAAAAAATAAAAAGCTTATAGAGCTGCTGTAGTACTATACAACAAAGTTAGCGATGGTTACAGAACCACCAGCAATATGTTTGTTATGATATTATAACACGTTAAATGCTAACGTTAGCAGCTAACTRYTTTAACCTCAGTAAGCTACTGTTCATATTTACAAAAAGAAAAAATTGTATAGGTCTTCTGGACGAGTTCTTCTCTAATGAAACGTTTCGTCTCTCCTCCAAG
>NW_013954518.1:34129-35096 GCF_001266775.1 Austrofundulus limnaeus | reverse complement strand
GATCCTTCAGAACCTGGACCCTTCAGAACCCGGATCCCTCAGAACCCTGATCCCTCAGAACCTGGATCCCTCAGAACCCGGACCCTTCAGAACCTGGATCCTTCAGAACCTGGATCCTTCAGAACCTGGATCCTTAAGAACCTGGATCCCTCAGAACCCGGACCCTTCAGAACCTGGACCCTTCAGAACCTGGATCCTTCAGAACCCGGACCCTTCAGAACCCTGATCCCTCAGAACCTGGATCCCTCAGAACCCGGACCCTTCAGAACCTGGATCCTTCAGAACCCGGACCCTTCAGAACCTGGAGCCCTCAGAACCTGGATCCCTCAGAACCTGGAGCCCTCAGAACCTGGATCCTTCAGAACCACGGAGCAGCAGAACCTGAACCGGTTTGTTTCTACAGGTAAACAGGTTCTGACAGGTAAACTTCAGCCTCAGGGCTCATGGGCTCACCTGGACCGGTTCTATCTGAACGAGAACTACGAGTTATCGCGAGACTTCAGGCAGACCTTCTCTGTTTGCTCCGAACCTCAGAACCAAAACAGAGCCGCGAAAAGCAGCTGTTCTAGTAAACACGTAAACAACAACAACAACAACAACAGACAGGCCGAGACGAAGAGGCGCGCAGCTGCGGCTCAGGCAGCAGAGAAGCAGTCGGAAAGGTTCGGAAAGGTTCGGAAAGGTTCCGGGAGGTTCGGGGAGGTTCTCCGGACTCACCGGTCCATGGTTCGAGCTGAGGAAGAGGAGGAGGAGGACAGGACGAAGAGTTGTTTTCATCCGCGAGCCTCCGCCGCTAACACTGAACAACCAGCTCACTTCCTGTTTGGTGACGTCACAACATGGCGGCGGGCGGACACGCCCCAGGATTAAAATAAATACTGTATTATAATAACGTACAAAACGAGCTATTAAAGCCAGTTTAAAAACAATAAAATAATAGTGTATTTAAAAAAACACAAAATTAATT
>NW_013954518.1:32582-33129 GCF_001266775.1 Austrofundulus limnaeus | reverse complement strand
GTTCAGGTCTTGGTTCAGGTCATGGTTCAGGTCTTGGTTCAGGTCATGTTCAGGTCTTGGTTCAGATCATGGTTCAGGTCTTGGTTCATGTCATGGTTCAGGTCTTGGTTCAGGTCATGGTTCAGGTCTTGGTTCAGGTCTTGGTTCAGGTCTTGGTTCAGGTCATGGTTCAGGTCATTGTTCAGGTCTTGGTTCAGGTCTTGGTTCAGGTCATGGTTCAGGTCATTGTTCAGGTCTTGGTTCAGGTCATGGTTTAGGTCATGGTTCAGGTCTTGGTTAAGGTCTTGTTTCAGGTCATGGTTCAGGTCATGGTTCAGGTCTTGGTTAAGGTCTTGTTTCAGGTCATGGTTCAGGTCTTGGTTCAGGTCTTGGTTCAGTAAAAGGTTCTGATTTGATTTTTGATCAGATTAATTAAATGTTTTGTTTCATCAGAAAGTTTTTCATTAAAAAAATGAATCGATCCAACTGGATCACCTGGATCCCTCAGAACCTGGAGCCCTCAGAACCTGGAGCCTTCAGAACCTGGAGCCCTCAGAACCTGGATCCT
>NW_013954518.1:30694-31588 GCF_001266775.1 Austrofundulus limnaeus | reverse complement strand
CTGCAGACGAGGGTGAGCTAACAGGCTAACTGCTAACAAATATCTACTGCAGACAAAGGTGAGCTAACAGGCTAACAGCTAACAAATAAATGTCTGCTGCAGACGAGGGTGAGCTAACAGGCTAACTGCTAACAAATATCTGCTGCAGATGAGGGTGAGCTAACAGGCTAACCGCTAACAAATATCTACTGCAGATGAGGGTGAGCTAACAGGCTAACTGCTAACAAATATCTGCTGCAGACGAGGGTGAGCTAACAGGCTAACTGCTAACAAATATCTACTGCAGATGAGGGTGAGCTAACAGGCTAACTGCTAACAAATATCTACTGCAGATGAGGGTGAGCTAACAGGCTAACTGCTAACAAATGTCTGCTGCAGACGAGGGTGAACTAACAGGCTAACCGCTAACAAATATCTACTGCAGACAAAGGTGAGCTAACAAGCTAACTGCTAACAAATATCTACTGCAGACAAAGGTTCGCTAACAGGCTAAATGATAGTAAATATCTACTGCTGACAAGGGTGAGCTAACAGGCTAAATGATAGCAAATATCTACTGCTGACAAGGGTGAGCTAACAGGCTAACTGCTAACAAATATCTACTGCAGACAAAGGTGAGCTAACAGGCTAACAGCTAACAAATAAATGTCTGCTGCAGACGAGGGTGAGCTAACAGGCTAACTGCTAACAAATATCTGCTGCAGACGAGGGTGAGCTAACAGGCTAACTGCTAACAAATATCTACTGTAGATGAGGGTGAGCTAACAGGCTAACCGCTAACAAATGTCTGCTGCAGGCGAGGGTGAGCTAACAGGCTAACTGCTAACAAATATCTGCTGAGCTAACAGGCTAACCGCTAACAAATGTCTGCTGCAGACGAGGGTGAGCTAACAG
>NW_013954518.1:23568-28004 GCF_001266775.1 Austrofundulus limnaeus | reverse complement strand
AAGTCCTGAAGACCTGTAGTCCTGAAGTCCTGAAGTCCTGAAGTCCTGTAGTCCTGAAGTCCTGTAGTCCTCAGACTCTGCTTCCTCCATAGAAGACATGTCAGAGAGGTTGAGAAGGTCTGAGAAGTATTCCTTCCACCTCCTGATGACATCACTGGTTGAGGTCAACAGCCCAGTGTTAGTGAAGGGCTGCTTCCTCTGACCTCATCTCCTCATCTCCTCATCTCCTCATCTCCTCATCTCCTCATTGAGCTCCTCCACATCTGAGCTTCAGCCTCAGCAAATAACGTGATGTGGATTCTTTTATAAACTACAACTCTCGTTTCTTTTGTAAACATTATTGTTTACAAAAGAACAACAAATATTTTAGTGATTAAAAATATATTTACTTTGATCATCAGTCATCATAATGTTTCTAATTTGAATGTGCAGCTGTTCAAGGTTACTACAGTGTAAAAACCTCTGGCCTCACATCGATGATACAGAAAATTTAGTTAAATTTAAAGTCACTTAATCTGTAAAAATCAGGCATAAAGTATCAAACATATGTAGGTTTAATTAGAAACTGTTTAAATGTATAAAACGGATCAGTAAAAAGAAGAAAATTCAGATCATTTTTCAGTTCGCAGATTACAGTCAGAGTGGGACTTCTTATTTATAGGCGATCTTTGGCTGACCGGAAGTTTAAGAAACAGCAAACTTCCGGTTAAAACGCGTCGGTAAAAGTGGGTTAAAGGTAAAAAAGACGACTTGCTGCACAGGAAACAGAAATCTGAGGCAGGAGTCGGACTAAAGATGCTCCAGAACACCGGGTGAGTCCGTCCAAARCAGAACCGGCTCCGTGGTTCCGACTGCAGAGGTTCTGGTTCGGTTCCTTCATGTAAAACTACCTTTAAAAGGAGTCTAATAAAAAGTCCAAGGTTTAACCCCGCGGTGGTTCTGACTGCAGAGGTTCTGTTCTTCTGGGTCTCATGCAGCCGAACCGTGGATTTAAAAATAAAGGTTTTTTTTTTTATCTTAGACCTGCTGCCTCGGTCCTCTGACCTTTGAGCAAGGCAATATAATAGAACTGTCAAAGTTTATTCACTAACTATCAGACCGGAAGTTTAACTTCAAAATAAAACATTACACTGTCTCTGTTGAGGCTTTTATTGTGAAAACTAAACCAACAGTTTCAAACAATGAATGCCAAACATTGAAATTAATCAAAAATAAATAATAGACACTAATTATTGATTAGTAATTAGTACTGACTACTGATTTAGTGAGTAGGGGGTCTCTGCAGTCTCTAAGTGRGAGTTTCTTGTTTTGTGGGAGGACTTTGTCCAGGATATGATTGGTCTGTTTGACTTTTGTGGGTGTGGTTTTTTTTATTGATCAGATTGACTGTTTAGGGCGGAGTTTAAAGAAGCTGGGGAGCAGCAGGGAGCAGCTTGGTCAAAACATCCAGGAAGTTTCTCCATGACTTGTGTTTGTGTTAACAGGAAGCTAGCTGGCTACACACTCTTCATTACCGGAGCGAGCCGAGGAATCGGAAAAGCTATTGCTCTGAAAGCTGCAAGAGATGGAGCTAATATTGTCATTGCAGCCAAGACTGCCGAGCCCCACCCAAAACTGCCTGGAACCATCTACACTGCTGCAGACGAGGGTGAGCTAACAGGCTAACCGCTAACAAATATCTGCTGCAGACGAGGGTGAGCTAACAGGCTAACTGCTAACAAATATCTGCTGCAGACAAAGGTGAACTAACAGGTTAACCTCTTACAAATATCTGCTGCTAAAACATTTGGAGAATATGGAGGTCAACGTCAACCTGTCTGTTGTGTGTTTCAGTGTGTAATTGTTGTGTGTTGTTGTGAGTTGCAGTGTGTAACTGTTGTGTAACTGCTGTGTGTTGCAGTGGAGGCAGCAGGGGGAAAGGCATTGCCATGCATCGTGGACATTCGAGATGAGCAGCAGATTGAAGCAGCAGTTCAGAAAGCTGTTGAAACCTTCGGAGGTGGAACACACATTCTTACCACCGCTCTTCTCTGATTGGTTCAGGGCTCAAACAGTTTGATCTAAAATATGATGTCATATCCTGTCGGCAGGTATTGACATCTTGGTGAACAACGCCAGTGCCATCAGTTTGACAGGAACTCTAGAGACATCAATGAAGAAGGTTGACCTGATGCTGGGAATCAACCTGAGAGGAACTTACCTGACGTATGACGCTGAGCACACGCATGTCACATGTCAAACACTGAGATGTCAGCAAACTCACAAATTAAAACTAACGAGCTTCAGTCAGTTGAAGTTAACGAGCTTCAGTCAGTTGATGTTAACGAGCTTCAGTCAGTTGAAGTTAACGAGCTTCAGTCAGTTGATGTTAACGAGCTTCAGTCAGTTGAAGTTAACGAGCTTCAGTCAGCTGTAGTTAACAAGCTTCAGTCAGCTGTAGTTAACGAGCTTCAGTCAGTTGAAGTTAACAAGCTTCAGTCAGTTGACGTTAACGAGCTTCAGTCAGTTGACGTTAACGAGCGTTTCTTTGTCGATCACAGTTGTGTTTCTGTCCTGGTCAGGTCGAAGATGGTCATCCCTCACCTGTTAAAAAGTCGCAGTCCCCACATCTTGAACTTGTCTCCTCCCTTGAACATGAACCCTGTCTGGTTCAAGAACCACACAGGTAACCATTTGAAGCCACTGACTCCGCCCCCTCCCTTTCTTCTCTAACATGTTTGTATGATCTTTCAGCGTACACGATGGCCAAGTATGGCATGTCTATGTGTGTCCTGGGAATGGCAGAGGAGTTCAGAGGTCAAATCGCYGTCAATGCTCTCTGGCCCAAAACTGGTCAGTAGCTAACGGTTTGCCTGCTAACAGGCTCCTCCCCCAACTTTCTAACTCTGTGTTGTTGCCGTAGCGATCCAAACAGCTGCAATGGATATGCTGGGCGGCGGCGACGTTGGTAAGCAGTGTCGTAAAGCTGACATCATCGCCGACGCCGCCTACACCATCCTGTCCAAAGCCAAGGACTACACGGGTCACTTCCTGGTGGATGAGGATGTTCTCAGAGCCCATGGGGTTCAGGACTTTGATCAGTACGCCGTCCAACCAGGTGACTGMAGGCTAACTATACTCACCTGGGTACTTACACTGTGGTACTCATGGAGACGTCTGATTGGTCCACAGGTCACCCCCTGCTGCCGGACTTCTTCCTTGATGAAGCACCGGAGACGCTGGTCAAACAGATGGAGGAGCACGGTGAGTACTACAGGAAGTACAACAGAATACACCAAAGAGTGCTACAGCCAGTACTACCAGAGTACTATGGGCCACTACAGGGAATACTACAGAGTACTATAGTGAGTTTAAAGGGTGTACAACAGAGAGTATTACAGAAAGTACTACAAGGATTACACAAACTACTACAAGGAGCACTCTAGAGAATGTGACAGGAAATACTCCAAAGTACTACAGAGAGTACTATGATACCAGTGGTGTTCAGACTTAGTGACTGCACCTCCTGCTGACTGATCTGACCTGTTGTTTCTGGATGCCAGGAGCAACACCCGCCTTCAAAACGCCATCATCATCATCATCATCATCATCATCATCAGCATCAGTGTCCCCGCCCACCTCAGATGGACCAATAGAAAGCACCTTTGATGTCATCAGAGCAGTAATCAATGAGGACGTTGTCAAATCAACACAGGCCATCTACAGATTCGACCTGTCAGGTAAACATCTTCATTATGTCCATATAAGGACATCCTTCCTACAGACGTGTCTTRTTGATGTACTGATGCCCATATAAGGAGAGCACAGTGGCACCTGGTTCCTGGACTTGAAGAGCGGTTCTGGCAGTGCAGGTGAAGGCGAGCCCCCCTCCAAAGCTGATGTCRTCATGACGATGGATTCCAGAGACTTCAGCAAGATGTTTTCAGGTGAGCTGTTTGTTAATAAAACTTTATTCATTTAAAACAAAACAACATCAATTCAATACAAAATTCCTTCTTGAGTAACAATTCATAAATGATACCCTACATAATTCTCCAACAGATTTACCTTTATCATTCTCTTAAATATACACGTTTTTAATGTCATCTTCCAGATTATTCCATAATTTAATTCCCTGGACTGAAGTACTCTGTTCCTTCAAACTGGTTCTAACTTTAGGTCCAACAAACATCTCTGTCCCTTCAGATTATAACAACTCACTCTTTTAACTAAACGTAACTGGATGTTTGAAGGTAATGTGTTTTATGAGCCCTAAACATAACTGATAAAATACTATAATCAACCAAATCAGAGAATTTCAATAACTTCAACTGATGAAACAATGAATTTGATGGTGACTGTAATTATAATGGATCTAATACTTTTATGTTTAATCCAGTAATTCATGACATCCTTTAATGACCCAGGTTTTCATGACCTGCTGTTCATCTGCAGAC
>NW_013954518.1:20828-22568 GCF_001266775.1 Austrofundulus limnaeus | reverse complement strand
TCACTGACTCTACAGATCTCGACAGCATCAACACTAAATGGAACATCAACAGTTTTCTTTCTCTTACTGAATATCATATAATTAGTTTTATCTAAATTTAATGATAATTTATTAAGTTTAAACCAGGTTTGTATTTTAACAAATTCTATCTGCATCACTACCAACATCCGTTCTATATTTTTACCAAAACAAAAATATGTAGTATCATCTGCAAATAAAACACATTTGAACAACCCTGACACATTTACTAAATCATTCACGTATAAAATAAACAACTTTGTCCAAGTACAGAACCTTGAGGCACACCACGTGATAGTACCCAACTCAGATCTTATATCATTTATTTGTACAAACTGTTTTCTGTCCTTTACATAACTAGACACCCACTGTAATGCTGGTCCTCTAATACCGTATTTGTTAAMTTTTTCAGGTAGAAAGGTGTGGTCAGTGGTGTCAGAAGCTTTCTTCAAGTCAACATWAATACTAGCACAGTTTTGATCGACAGTTGTTATTTGTTCAGTGAAGTCCATGAGAGCCATTGATGTAGAATTATYAGCTCTAAACCCATACTGACCGCTACTTAGATTATTATGTTTATTGATAAATTGATCTAATCTAGTCACAAATAACTTCTCTAGAATCTTTGAAAACTGTGGTAACAAAGATGTTGCTCTGAAATTGTTGAACTTTTAGCTGTTAGCATAGCGTCAGCAGCAGATGTAACCTCTCATCACCTTGTTTCCACAGTAACAGCTGTTTCCTGCTCGTGTCGTTTCAGGGAAGCTGAAGCCCACCATGGCCTTCATGTCGGGGAAGCTGAGGATCAAAGGCGACATGACGCTTGCCATCAAACTGGAGAAGCTGATGAGCCGCATGAACAAGGCCAAACTGTAACATTCAAGCTCCGCCTCTTACTAAAAAATAAACAGAAGCAAGTTTGAGTTATGATCATGGAGATGATTAGGATCACACACTGGATTTACCTGAATGTGGACGGACAGTTCTGACCAGTCTCTACTGGTCTGAACCAGTCTCTACTGGTCTGACCAGTCTCTACTGGTCTGAACCAGTCTCTACTGGTCTGAACCAGTCTGGTGTTGATGTCAGCTCATCACTGTCAAATTTATTGACTCTTAATTTTCACTTTAACATTTGTCATTAACCATAACTGATGATGTCATTTGTGTTGCCATGGTAGTGACAAATAAACAGATCTGTTTCACGCTGGACTGAAGTGTTTTTGAAGAAAACCGTCCTAACTAAACACCTGCAGGAGGGTTAGTAAAGCCCCATAAAATCCATTTTATTTTTTCACAAATTCTGTTTTTTCTGTTTTTATTTTTCTAAATTCCACTCTTTCCATTTTCCCCCTGAATTCCACATTTTCATTGTAACCAAATTTATTTACCTAAAAAGTGTGTCATTATAAAGTGACTGAACATTAATTAAACAAATAAATAGCTGCAGAAATAAAAAAATGTCTGTTATTTCACTATCGCTAATGTAACAAAAAGCAGTGTAAAAATATTTACTAAGAAAAAAATGTGTCAAACAGAATCTCACACAGTAAAGTTATCTTTTGTAAAATAAAAATGTTTTAGAATTTAACATTAAAAATATCATAAAGAAACAGATCCTACAAACAGCAACAATTTGTGAACAATTGCCAACTTAATAAGATCTAAACTCATTTACTTCTGTAATGGAGACACACACAAACACACACACACACACACACAC
>NW_013954518.1:17750-20544 GCF_001266775.1 Austrofundulus limnaeus | reverse complement strand
AGCTCATGTGCTTTGCTAATTTTAGAATTTGTTTTGATTTTAGCCACAAAGTAATTAAATTTAGCATTTCTTGGTAAGAGACTGTCGGTCTCTCCACACTTCTCAAAACTTAAAGTAATGAGGAATCACAGGTTCTTTCTCCCAGAGGAAGACCCAGGACACGCTGGAGGGACTATGTTTCTCAGCTGGTCTGGGAACACCTTGGGATTCCCCCAGAGGAGCTGGTCCAAGTGTCTGGAGAGAGGVRRGTCTGGGTCTCTGCTGAGGCTGCTGCCCCCGAGACCTGACCCTGGATAAGAGGAAGAAAACTGATGGACGGCTTATGTCACTGCACTGTGCTGAGTGCTGTCCCAATTCATAGGCTGTTTCTCATGTAGCTGACAAATGCAGACCACATAATCTCTAAAATGAAGGCTGATCTGTCCTTACTGGCCGAGGCATAGTTRTAGTTTATTGATGACTCCAGCAGAGATCGTTGATYGTCTCAATGCCATCACTACACAATGAGAGAAGTTCCTCTAAGACTGAACTTATTAATAAGTATGACTTGAGTGAATGCTTAAAATGCTTTGTAATAAAGTGCATATAGGTACATTAACACTGCCTATGTCACCCGTGAGTTGATAAAGTCTAGTCTTGTAATTTTCCAAAGGGACATGGGACATTTAGAAGTCTTGTTTGCGTCCACTGGGTGGCAGTGGTGCTTTCTGACAGGTGTTGAACCTGAACCAAAAATGCTGGAGAGACTGAAATGAACACAACATAAAGTTGAGGTGGCTGTGGTGCAGTAGTAGCTTGGACTTGAGACCAGAAAGTTGCAGACCAATTCCCCGCTATGCCTATTTGTCATAGTGTCCTTGAGCAAGACATTCACATACCTTCTTCCCAGGTATATACACGGCCACCAGCTTCTCCACTTGGGTGTATCTTACAAACACAGAGCACAGATTTCATCATTATACAGCAACACACAATGAAGACACATTTATCATCCAAGTGGTCAACCAATGAACAAGAAGACAAAAGCTAGTTCCAGTTGTGTGCATGAAGTTTAATGCTATAAATGAGGTAACCAATGCTTATACAAAACATCAAGTATTTTACATATCAGCATAAAAGTGAAGTGCACCGAAGATCTACAACATCAACAAATTAAAAAAATTGAAAATATAACTACAAAGTTGTCAGAATGAATACATAATTCTTTAGAAGGCAAAATAAAAACAAAGTTTGTTTTTTTGGTGTATTGGTAGAATCTTATGTCAATGGTTCATAGTTTGTGGCATTTGGCAGCAGTTCTTGCTCATTTTGTGTAGCTTCATATCATTGCAACTTATACAACATGAAACCACTGAAATTTTTCTTTGGAAAGATAAAATGTACAAACAATAAACAAAAAGAGCTGATAGAGAAAATCTTATCTCTTACTGGGTGGTTGAGGAGTGATCAGTGTCTGGTACCACTTTGAAAGAAATTTGGTTTTACTTGATGTGGAGGTCTGATGAAGACAGGAGGAAAGGATCGACCCTGAAAGGGCACTCTAACAAAGGGTCGCTGATGTCTCCTTGAGAAGATAGGATTGGCCAACCCAGATGGGCGGCGACGGGGTATCCTGGAAGATGGATGCTGGACCAACACAGGGGATTTAGGGTGAACCAGCCTTGAAGATGGCTGAGGGGCCAGTTTAGAGATAAAATGGTAGGGTGGATTAACAAAGTGATTTTGGGGATCTGGCACAGATAAAAGATTGTGGGGTGACGGACGGGGTGGACCAGAAAGGTGTTTATGTAGTCCAGAAAACACAGGGTAGGGTGGTCTGGAGAAGCGAGGGTGGGGCAGCCTGTTGAGACTATGGTGGGGTAATTTGGAGGATGTTTGATGGAGGTTGCGGTAGATGGAAGAAGGTTGGTACTGATGAGCTTGATGGGGTGCCCCATGGTTTACAGGGTTGGGTTGATCTTGATTAAAGAGGACAGAAGGCTTAGCGTGAACAGGATGCAAAATGTTTGAATGAAATGGTGGTCTGTTGTTGATCGGCAGGGAAAACTCTCGATTTAATGAAGAAGGCAACTCAGGGTAAATGACAGGAAGTGGCTGCCCAAGGTAACGAGGGTGTGTTAGCTCAGTATTGGGAGGATGTGGTGGCCTTAGATGGCTGACTTGCATTAACTCAGAATTGTAAGGACTTGGAAAAACAGGTTTATTAGGAGGTAACAGCTCAGAGTTAAAGGTGTCTTGCATCCCAGGATAGAAGGGATGCCTTAGCACAGGATTTACAGGATATGGTRGCTTGGGATAAAGATGGTTCATCGGCTTGGCATCTGAAGGATTTGATGAACCTGGAAAGATTGGTTGCATTGACTCAGAATCAGGAGAACATGGCAGTCCAGAATAGATAGAACATAGTGGCTCAAGATCAGAAGGAGCCAGACGATCAGGATAAAAGACTGCCATCAGCTCAAAAGGAGAAGCGTGGAAAAARGCAGGCAAACAGTTATGGTCAGAAGTGTCAGCCTGGGGACACTTAGTGTTGGCTGTAGACTTAAGGACATGGGTTTTAGAGGTCACAGATTGAGTGCGTCTGATAGGGACATGGATCGCACCTGGAATTCTAGAGGTCACAGATTGAGTGATTCTGATAGGGACATGGATCGCACCTGGAATTCTAGAGGTCACAGATTGAGTGATTCTGATAGGGACATGGATCGCACCTGGAATTCTAGAGGTCACAGATTGAGTGATTCTGATAGGGACATGGATCGCACCTGGAATTCTAGAGGTCACAGATTGAGTG
>NW_013954518.1:13980-16573 GCF_001266775.1 Austrofundulus limnaeus | reverse complement strand
CCAGAGGTCACAGGTTGAGTGCTTCTGATAGGGACATGGATCACACCTGGTATTCCAGAGGTCACAGGTTGAGTGCTTCTGATAGGGACATGGATCGCACCTGGAATTCCAGAGGTCACAGGTTGAGTGCTTCTGATAGGGACATGGATCGCACCTGGAATTCCAGAGGTCACAGGTTGAGTGCTACTTGTATGGACATGGGTCACACCTAGAATTCCAGAGGTCACAGATTGAGTGCTACTGGTAGGGACATGGATCGCACCTGGAATTCCAGAGGTCACAGGTTGAGTGCTACTTGTATGGACATGGGTCGCACCTGGAGTTTCCGAGGTCACAGATTGAGTGCTACTGGTAGGGACATGGATCGCACCTGGAATTCCAGAGGTCACAGGTTGAGTGATACTTGTATGGACATGGGTCACACCTAGAATTCCAGAGGTCACAGATTGAGTGCTACTGGTAGGGACATGGGTCACACCTGGAGTTTCAGAGGTCACAGATTGAGTKCTACTTGTATGGACATGGGTAACGCCTGGAGTTTCCGAGGTCACAGATTGAGTGCTACTGATAGTGACATGGGTCGCACTTGGATTTCCAGAGGTCTCAGGATGGGAGCYACTGGTGGGAACATGGGTCACACCTTGAGTTTCGGAGGTCACTGATTGAGTGCCACTGATAGGGACATGGGTCACACCTGGAGTCTCAGAAGTCACAGTTGAAGTGCCAGTGATTGTATAAGGAGTCAAACCAGAAGAGTGTGATATCAAAGATATGGTGTTACTGGTGGGTTTAATGGTGGTCCTGGAAACCTTAGATGTTGCAGATAGGGTGCTGCTAATGTTATGAGAGATTGTACCAGGAACTTCAGATTTCACAGATGCAGTGTCAGGGGTTGTTTTTTGAGCATCAAAAGTCACAGCTGGAGTGTTATTAGTGAGAATAAGAGTTCTATCAAGAGCCTCCGTGGTTGTAGTCAGATTTTTTCTCATGCTTATTAAAGTCTCCATGGAAATATGTTTGGTGGACTTTACAGTAGGAGGATCAGTGGTAGTGAAGGCACTTGTTGTTCTTTCAGGACTAACTGTGTTTAGTTGATTGGTTCTGGGTCTGAACTGTAGATCTTTCAAAGCTCTTGGGTGACTATTCGAACTAGGTTCTTTCTCTGCATTGGAACAGGCCACACGGATCACAGACAGTTCACCAGTGGAGTCAAAATAGACCAGTTCAAACAGTGAATCCTGCAAAAACAACAATCAGTTAGTCCTTTTTTTTTTTTTTACAAAGTTTAGTTACTCTGATTTTTTTTAATGTTCTTACCTCATCAGAGATTCTCTGTATTTGTACCATCTCTCCATGTGGAGTTGTTTTAGTGAGTGTTGTCCCAATCCCAGGTTTATTATGCAGAGCTTTCACCCTGTGCAGCCTTGATCTTGGAGGCAGTATTACTGTGATATCTTTTTTTGTGCAGAACGCTGATATTGGAGTCAGATGCTGAGATTTTGCAGGATTCTCACACGTAATTGCAGCTGATACGTTACTCTGCAGCAAGTGGTCAAAATAACGCACCAGCAAGTGGTAAAGGGATTTTCCATCAGAAAACTGAAAACAAAAATGTGAACAAGGTTAGAATAACATACTCACAGAGACGCTTTGTTTTGTTAACCCTAAAAATGAAGAAAACTGTCTCATCTAACCCAGCACCCTGCCATCAGCATACCTCAATGACCACATCAAAAATGTTCAGTAGTACCGATTGTCCCACTGTAACAAAAACAAATACAAACTGAAGGTAGGAAGAAGCTCCACATTTACCTGAGATGTTACGTAGCAGGAAGTGTATGGCAGGTCCAACAGGAGCCACTGTCTGAAGKTCTGAATGGAAGTGGCACATCCATCCGGCACCAATAACAGACTCCTCCCATCTGCAGAGACACAGTTCATTTGAATAATGTCTGAGTGAAGGTGGTCTTCAGTTGTCCTGAGGTCCAGACTGGTCCACAGGGGGTCAGGTCTTCAGTTGTCCTGAGGTCCAGACTGGTCCACATGGGGATTAGGTCTGTAGTTGTCCTGAGGTCCAGACTGGTCCACAGGGGGATTAGGTCTGTAGTTGTCCTGAGGTCCAGACTGGTCGCCAGGGGGATCAGGTCTCTAATTGTCCTGAGGTCCAGACTGGTCCACAGGGGGATTAGGTCTGTAGTTGTCCTGAGGTCCAGACTGGTCCCCAGGGGGATCAGGTCTCTAATTGTCCTGAGGTCCAGACTGGTCCACAGGGGGATCAGGTCTGTAGTTGTCCTGAGGTCCAGACTGGTCCACAGGGGGATCAGGTCTGTAGTTGTCCTGAGGTCCAGACTGGTCCACAGGGGGATCAGGTCTGTAGTTGTCCTGAGGTCCAGACTGGTCCACAGGGGGATCAGGTCTGTAGTTGTCCTGAGGTCCAGACTGGTCCACAGGGGGATCAGGTCTGTAGTTGTCCTGAGGTCCAGACTGGTCCACAGGGGGATCAGGTCTGTAGTTGTCCTGAGGTCCAGACTGGTCCACAGGGGGATCAGGTCTGTAGTTGTCCTGAGGTCCAGACTGGTCCACAGGGGGATCA
>NW_013954518.1:12057-12546 GCF_001266775.1 Austrofundulus limnaeus | reverse complement strand
GCAGGTGGTCCTGTCTGTCTGCAGGTGGTCCTGTCTGTCTGCAGGTGGTCCTGTCTGTCTGCAGGTGGTCCTGTCTGCAGGTGGACCTGTCTGTCTGCAGGTGGTCCTGTCTGTCTGCAGGTGGTCCTGTCTGCAGGTGGTCCTGTCTGCAGGTGGTCCTGTCTGTCTGCAGGTGGTCCTGTCTGTCTGCAGGTGGACCTGTCTGTCTGCAGGTGGTCCTGTCTGTCTGCAGGTGGACCTGTCTGCAGGTGGTCCTGTCTGCAGGTGGTCCTGTCTGTCTGCAGGTGGTCCTGACTGTCTGCAGGTGGTCCTGTCTGTCTGCAGGTGGTCCTGTCTGCAGGTGGTCCTGTCTGTCTGCAGGTGGACCTGTCTGTCTGCAGGTGGTCCTGTCTGTCTGCAGGTGGTCCTGTCTGTCTGCAGGTGGACCTGTCTGTCTGCAGGTGGTCCTGTCTGTCTGCAGGTGGTCCTGTCTGTCTGCAGGTGGACCTG
>NW_013954518.1:8669-11452 GCF_001266775.1 Austrofundulus limnaeus | reverse complement strand
CAGTCATTTCTGCAGTTTTTGGGGAGGTCACCTCCTAATAAAGGTCCTTACAGAAAATCTAACTGCTCATTTTAAATCAGTACTTTGACTTTTAATACTTAACTACAACAAATATCACATACTTTAACACTTTTAATACTTAACTACAACAAATATCACATACTTTAACACTTTTACTCAAGTTATATTCCTAAAGGAGACTTTAAATTTTACCAAAGTCAGTTTTTGGTAAGATACTTGTACTTTTACTCACGTATCACTGTGTGGTACTTTCTACAACACTGATTATTGTTTCCTGTCTTGTGTAGGAATGATTTTAGCTCTTCTGCTCTACATGGGCCACATCCCGAGGCTTTTTGCCAAAAACATTCTGTATTTCCAGAAGACGCGCTTCAGAGTGCCGAAAGGAGGCAAAGCTGAAAAGAAGAAAATGTAAAACAAAGTGAAGTCTTTTTATTAGATCTGTTTGTATCACCTTTAAAAACAATAAACTTTCACTTTTTCAAAAACAACTTGTCATCTTCAGCTCATTTAGATCCAAGTTTTCCAGATGAAGAGAGAGCAGGTCAGTGATGGTTCAGAGGAAATGTTTGATGGAAGAAGCTGAGCAGAGAAGCTGTTAGGTGCTGGCAGCAGGCGGAGCCACAGGAAGCTTACAGGACTCACACTTCTTCGGCTGATTTTTAGCTGAAAGCTTTGGATCTGAGGGAGAGAGGAAACGTCACCACCCGTTTGTCTCTGAGGACGGTTTGAGATCAGCTTGTATGTGCCACCTCACCTGGCTGCTGCTGCTGCTGCTGCTGCTGGTGGTCCTGCTGGGCCTCGGGCCGGTCCACCCACAGACTGTGAGCTGGGTCATTCAGCAGAGTCCTGCAGTGACCACAGCTCAGACACCTCAGCACAGTGAAGCCAGTCCTCCTGCCTTTTCCTTGTCCAACAAACAGAGGGTTAGCACACACAGGCTGCTGACAGGCAGGGAACACACCTGCTGACTTACTGTGCTGTCTGCATGTAGCTGTAACACCTGGGATCAGCAACGAGCTACACTTCTTACACATGGTTCTCTTCACTGATGGATCTCTGCAAGACAAGTAACAAACTGTACGGTTCAGCCTGATGGATGGATGGATGATGGATGGATGATGGATGGATGGATGGATGGATGGACGGATGCAAGACAAGTAACAAACTGTACAGTTCAGCCTGATGGATGGATGCATGGATGGATGGATGGAAGGATGGATGGATGGATGGANTCTGTCTGCAGGTGGTCCTGTCTGTCTGCAGGTGGTCCTGTCTGTCTGCAGGTGGTCCTGTCTGTCTGCAGGTGGTCCTGTCTGTCTGCAGGTGGGGTTTAGTGTCAGAGTTCGACTCAGCGATGGGGAAGTTGACTCTATGAGAGGAAGTCTAGTATTTCAGGCACACCTGTTCTTTCAGATCCTTCAGTTTTTATGAAACCTCTTTCAGAACCACTGAGGGGAAAAACCTGACCCATCTGTGAGAATCAAACCAGGATTGTTACAGAAACTTACACTGATCCTTCAAATCTGACGTCAGTCAAAGCTTTATTTCTGTAATAATTCAAAGTTAGGCTCTAACTGACCTCTGAGTCGAAGGTCAGAGAACCTGAGAAGGGGCAAGCGGACCACCAGAGAGGAGTTTCTGCAGAGGAACTGAGGTCGGCTCAGATCAGACCCATCTGATCCATCTGAAACACAAACAGAACCAGACTTTATGAAACCTGAGACCTGACCTCTGACCCCACAGCTGGTTTCTGRACCGTCTGAAACCGTTTAATCTGGACTTCTTGAGTTTCATCTGATGAAAATTTAACCAAAATCAAGTCAACAGAACCTGTTTTAAATGTTTTGAGCTGAAAGTTTTAATTCTGATAAAATATCAGAACCTTTAAAATAAAACAGTTTAAACTTTCAACAACAGCAGATTAAAGATAAAKTGAAACAAAGTCTGATGAAAACTGGATCACAGAGACCAAAGTGGACCCATCAGAACTTTTTCATTTTCTTGGTTCTGATGTGAGTTTTAAATCAAACATATTTTCATTTGTTTAGAATTAAAACATTAAAAACCAACTGAGTCCAGTCTGAGTTGTGTTCTTACCTTCAACCAGCCTCCACACGGGTACCGGTCCTGATACCGGCAGGGGGACTCCATCKCTGAGGGTGTCCTCAGACTCCAACAGTTGGACTCCCTCAGTGTCCTGGTCTAGTTCCTGAGCTGAGCTGAGCCGGACTAGAATCACCAAACTGAGCCAAACCCAGATGATCATCATCCAGCTYGGATCCACAGACCGGGTCAGGTCCACTGGGCTTGTCCCGAGGAATCACCGAGGAACAGGAGCAAGGAACTGACCAGAACTTCAAGACCTGGACCTGGACCTATACCAGAGGCCTGCTTAACCTGACCAGACCTTCAGAACCAGGAGCAGTCCCAAGCAGTGCAGGACCCAGATAATGTTCTGTGTGAATGACTTGACATGAAGCTGAAACTGGATCTCTGAGGGTTTATCTGCTGGTTCAGATAAAGTTCTGGACCTTGGCCCAGTTGGAGCTCAGCAAAGATTAAAGTCAGTCGTAGAATTACACATCTGATGGGAAAACTCCAAGGTTTATACACAAACATGACCAGACCAAACATGACCAAACTGCAGAGTTCTGGCCAGAACACAACAGACGAGCTACATCTAATGGCCAGAACTCTGCAGTTTTCACTCATTTACAGGCCAGCGGTCACTCTTTCAGAGATGAGGATGTTCTCATTCT
>NW_013954518.1:2754-7669 GCF_001266775.1 Austrofundulus limnaeus | reverse complement strand
CTTGTACACAACCCATCACAGCTGCACACTGTTAGAAAAAAATATTTTTTGGAGAAGTCACCTCCCAATAAATGTTATTTTGGAAAATTGCTCACTTTTACTCAGCACTTTTACTTTTAATACTTAAGTAGATTTTGTGTCAGAAATTTACTTTTGATACTTAAGTACAAAAATTATCAGATACTTTAAGACTTTTACCCAAGTAATATTTTTAGAGAAGACTTTAACTTTTACCAAAGTATATTTATGATAAGATACTTGTACTTTTACTCAAGTATCACTTTGAGGTATTTTATGCAACACTGCACGCATGTGCGTTAGAGAGACAGAAGTGCAAACGGGTCTTTCTGAGGTTGGGAAACATTATGAACTATATTTTCAAAGTTTAAAAAAAACTAGGAGAAAAATACAAACAAAAAAATGTATTCCCTCCTGGATTAGCATAAGTGCATTTTCTCATTCCCACCAGGCAAAGCTCTGCAGAATTTGTTTGCAGGAAAACTAACTGCTGTTTTTACTCTGTCCTCAGAGGATAAAAGCTCGGCTCGGTCCAAACCCTTGTTTTGTGGACTGTAGCCTAGGGTGGCGTTAGTGTCGTAGCTACATCCTGAAGGACAAAAAAAAGTACAACCTGCTGAATTTACATTAAAAATGTTTYCACGTGATTTTTATGGCTTTCACATGAAGTTGAATCTGACTCCTGTTAACTGGGTGAGTTAAATTCATTTTTAAATGCTTTTAACAGACTTTATAATTTTATGTGTAATATAAGATTTTCTGCTGAAGGATAYTTTGCAACTGATTGCATTTTTCAATACAACCTTGTATCTTATRCTTTGTGATCAGTTTTAGTCATTTACTTTAAACAGTGATGAAATCAACAAGTCTCTACTCAATATGTGCGTTCCACCTGCAGGATAAACATGAAATTGTTTATATTTACGGCATGCCCTTGCTGCCATAAGAGGGACCACCACTAGGGGTGCAGGGTGTAAGTGTAATGAGAGCRTGTGATTTGGGGCCATTTGGTTTTTAGACTTTCACGGCCACGCACAGGTTCTGAGGGTGAAATGGAGTCTTTGGATCTGAAAACAAACATTTAACTGAGAGCGTCTTTGGTTTGCTGTGTATTATTTGGGCATCTAATTTGAACACTTTCTTACACTGCCATTAAAATTACATATAAATATATAAGACTTTAGGTAAAGTATAGCAAAACTTCCATTGGAAAAAGTATAAAAGTCATGAACAAAACGCAGCATCCTTATTATCATCGATAAGTCAATGCTGTAGGTTTTGCTATATAAATGAAAACTTGAGCTTAAACCTGACAGGTRTTATACTTACTCATGACTCAAATATACTTTATCATAAATTTCGTACCAACAGAAGTAAAAATAGTTTTGACCCAATCAATCTGAAACAATAAAAATGCATAAATAAAAACAATTGTGTGWATGCGGTATTATTTTCATTCAAGTTCATTTTGCTAAGTGTTACGTTTATATATGCACAAGTTAACAAATTCTAACTTAATATGTTTAAGTTCTTTAGACATATTAAGTCAGCCAACCAAGGACTTTTTGTCTTTGTTCTGTTTTTCTTCGATAAAGTAATAAAGATTGTAGTTTTTCTTCTTGGGTGATGTAATTTTTACTTCAGAGCAGGTAATTAAAAATAAAAAAAGATTAATCAGATTGTTCCCAAATATTTCAAAGAGATACAAAAGTCTGATTGGCTGCATGAAATCTAGTCATTAATCACGAGTTGTTAATTACCTGTTCTCGAGCAGATCGTTCTGAGGAGCCTCTCATGCTGGCGTGAGAGGGTGAGGGCGACGGTGGGTTGTGGTGAGGGCTGTGGTGCGGATGCTGCAGCTGCTGCTGCTGCTGCTGCTGCTGCTGCTGGTACTTGCTCTTCAGGTGATCCATGAAGGCGTCCCGTTTCCGCTCCATGTCAGCCTTGTGCAGGTTGGTCAGGGCCTCCAGGCTCTGGGCGGCCGTGACCGTGTGCCGGTGCTCCGACGTGTGCACCAGGCCCACATTGGAGAAGCGGCGAGCGCTGTTCCCCAGCGTCCGATACTCGCGTGGATACTCCAAGTCATCTGTCGAGATCATGTGACTTCCACCACGCTCAGGATCTGAGGTAGGAGGACAGAAGGAGGAAGGAGGGGTAAGGAAAATGAAGCATGGGGGGGTGATGAGTGGAAAGCACAGGAGAAAAAAGTGAATCGCCACCCACATCAGCATCCAGAAAACATTTATGGGTGGAGACATACGTACACACAGCAGGCACACAAATGCGGAAACGTACGAAGCAGGGAGAAGCAGAGTGGGGAAAAACAGCACAGGAGGGGACAGGAGAGAGAGAAGAAGAGAGAAATGGRATGGGATGTTAGCCTATTTGCCACCAGGACAGAGCAGTTTCTTGCGGAATTATTGATTTCAAGTTCTGAGGGGAAGAAAAATGAGAAAAGTAAAGTGCTCCTGCAGTAGTAGATCAAAGAAAAACGCTCAAACTGAATTTGTTTTCCAGGATTTTCCATTGTGATGTGACTGCTTTTCACTAAGTGGCTTTCATTATTCACTTAGTAAACAGACAAAAACAAAAAAAAAGCTTATTGTAAAATAATTAAATGTTCATTTGAGGGAGGAAGTAACAACTTCTGTCATTAAACAGACACAGTCTCCATTTTTACTTTCTTGTTTTCTTTACCAACTCGTGCCCATCATTCCCTCCATCCCTCAACACCCTCTCACACTTTTTCCAACAGGTTTTCACTATCTCCCCCTGGAACTTATTGTTCCTTCTGCTCGTTTTTGGAACTCCCATCATTCTGACAGCACTTGGCCTTTTATCGGTTTTCTATCTGACAGACAGCACAGCCCAAGGTGGAAGGCACACAGGAAGGGAACAAAGACAGCCGGAAGGAGACGGAATGGTTACACATAAAATGCGTGACTGGAATAACAATGGAGTTAAGATGTGATAAAAAGAGCAGGGAGCCGTCCGCTCGGTGAGTTACCTTGCTTAGGAAAACAGGCCCCGGCGTTGGCTAGAAGAGAAACATGTGAAGGGTTAATTTGTGTGTTTGTGCACGGACGTGCAAGCAAACACAACATATCTCTGTCACATGACGGTCAGAAAAGAGCTATCCAGACAGGATAGGCCTTTACAAAAAGTTAATGCATTGCAAATGCATTATAATGGACTCATAGGAGTTAACATAGGGGAAATGGTTGGTTATGAATGCTAATACCTGCAGAATGATAAATGACTGGGATCGTGCTAGTTTTAAAGAGATAGCAAACAATAGACAAAGTGGTTAGAAATCAGACAAATACATTGGTTACTAGAAGCACTCGGAGTGTGCAAACCTCCGCCAAGACCAGTTTCCCCCATCCTGTAAGAGTTAATGCGCAAAAGCAGAGATGGAAACACATTTGCCGAATAAGTTGCGACGTAGCGAACATTTAAGCAGGCAGTATGCACGGGATATCTTCTTGGTGGAGTCCAATGTGAAAAAAACAAAAGTCAGACTCGTCACCCAACGTTATTCATCATCAAACTGGTGTGGGATTAAGCTCCTAAGTTTTCTTCAGTCACATTTCACCATGTAAAACGTCTGTTTTATCCCCTTGTATGAGTTTGAAATGGTATGACTCTCTTTATAAAGTGCTTCCTGGTTCCCCCGTCTCCAAACTTTGAGGCCCGGCAGCTCTCTGTTTACAAGCTCTAGTAGCAAGAAACTGTTTTGATTGGTTGTTTTGGAAATGTGGTGTGTTTGAGGAAATGGGAAAAATAGGTTTCATGGTGCAGTCACGCACTTCCTGGTCACAAAACATTCTCTAAATGTGCATATTATGGCAAAAAATACTCATCATTAAATCTCGTTTTAACATTACTTTTATAAAGTTTGAAGTCCGTGCTGTCCAATCCAGCTCACAGTTTTTTTTTACAGAAGCTCTGTGAAAGCATCACAGCTTTGCCGATCTCAGAGTGTTAAAAGACAAAAATTCCTGTATTTGCATCGTGATCCGGAACGTCACCAAAATTTAATGGTGTGTTCCTTGGCCCAGTACCCACAAGTTGTAAAAATGTCATGACAATCCGCCCACAAGTTTTTGAGTAATGTGGTCCACAGACAGACAGACAGACAGACAGACAGACATACGCATCCGAAAACATTACCTCGCCCTTGGCGGAGGTAACAAACCCATTCTGTTTAAAGTAAGCGCATAAAAACTTCTTGGTGCTGACTGAAGTAGACCCCCAAGTGCATTAAAAGCTCATCAGCAGCATTAGGGTGAGCAGTGTGAGTGAGAAGCAGAGAGAGGCTTCTTGAGCCGAAGCAACAATCGGACTCTTAATGAACACAGAGGAGAGGAGGAAGTTTGGCACAAGTGGGACAAACCTCGACACAGAAGGAGTCTGTTAAGGGCAGAAGGTCTGTGATCATTCTGACACAGCTGCAATCAAACCACGCGTTGAACCCACGTTTCACTATACTCACCCTCAGACAGATACCGCTCTTAAGGGTGGTCGGATGCTTTAACACCCTGACCTTACATCCTTCCCTTTATGAAGTGCTGATAAACTGAGGTGGGGTGAGGCAAAACGGAATGACCTCCCAGCTAATAACATTAGCATCGAGCTCTCTGCTGCAGTCTGCGGCTGCCGGTCGTATTCACTCGGCCCCGCTCTCCGCCTCTCTCCTATCTGCTTTACACTTCATTAGACTGGAGCTTATTGTGCATCAACTAACAAGGACCTGACTCAAGGGTCTGATTACAACAGTGAGAAAAGTCGGGCCTGCGCCTTTATGGCTTGTTAATGTGACCGAGCATCCAGGATAGAGAAGCTGAGAAAGCTCATCTGCCTACAGACAACCATAATATTACATACTGTATATATA
>NW_013954518.1:0-1754 GCF_001266775.1 Austrofundulus limnaeus | reverse complement strand
CTGCAGCTGAAAGTGATCGCGTTTCCTGTTCCCCATCCCCTGCTTCCTCAGAGTGGAACAGGAGGACATCCAGCTGGTTGGATGGTAAATAAATAAATAAAAATACCAGGAGAGAGAAAAAATGCAACACAAGCATGCATAAAGATAAGGTTGACATGCCTTGGGATGGTGCATTGCCCATGCTGCGACACGAACGGCTGCAGCTGAAAGTGATCGCGTTTCCTGTTCCCCCTCCTCTCTCTACTCCGCCCTCCTCCTGTTTCTTCCTTTCTCTTCTTCACAAAGCGCCGTGTGTCTCCTTCCTCGCGCCCGGTCCCCGCGCTCCTATTCGCTCCTTCGCCTTCAACCGTCCTCCTTTTTTCCCCTTTGTCTCTCACTCCCCCGGCTTTCTCTCGCCTCCGCTGGAACCTCCTCCCCGAGATGGCTATGGTCCAGCAGCGGTTTGGGGGGTTTTGACAGCACTGCGCGTGCGTGATTGCGAGCACGTGTGCGTGTGTGCGCGTTGAGGGAGAGCTCGGGTGGGAGAGCCTCTGGATGCGTGGATGAGAGTGAGGAGGAAAAGTGGGAAAGCGGCGGGCAGACTCTTCAGCAGGTGCAGCTTTGGGAGACTGTGCATGCCGGTGCAGGGATGCTCTGCGCTCAGCAGAACATGAGTTTATTTTTTTTTTTTTTTTTGCCAAGGATAAATTTACTCTCCCTCACCCACTCTCTCTCTCACTTGCTTCCTAGTGCCTTCTTTCCTCCTTGGTTCACATTATACTCCCTCTCCTCTTAAAGACACAGGCAGTGCACTGCATTGCTGCATGCCTAAGGCACAGCTCATGACAGGGTTGTAAAGTAACTAAGTACAAATACTTCTTTACTGTACTTAAGTATAATTTTTGGGTATCTGTACTTTACTTGAGTAATTATTTTTCAGCCTACATTTTACTTCTACTTCTTACATTTTCACACAATTAGTACTTTCTTTTTTGATCAAGGTCTTTTTATTAATTTTTTTAACAAACCACAAAAAGGAACAGACTTACAAAAACAAAAAAACAAGACACACGCACCCAAAATCCCTCCCATCCCTCCCCTCCTATACCGGATCCACTGAAATAACAAAAATCGATGTTGTATTCATCAAATGATACAATGAACAGGTTTGTGTATAAAGAAACAATATTTAACCTTTACACAAAATTACCTGCCGAAATTTTTTTCTGCATAAGATATAAATGGCTGCCAAATGTCAAAGAATTTGTTTACAGATCCCCTAACAGTATATCTAATCTTCTCTAAATGAATGTAAGACATAACTTCTCTTAACCAATGACCATATACTAGAGGATGCGGATCCTTCCAACGAAGAAGAATAAGTCTTCTAGCCAGTAGAGAGCAGAAAGCTAACACCGTACTCTGATGTTCACTGAGGGAAGCCTCTGCTGGAGCCACCCCAAAGAGAGAAATGAGTGGTGATGGATGAACAGTTCGTCCAAATAGTCCTGAAAAGGTATCAAAGTTGCCTTGCCAGTATCCATGTAGCTTTGGACAGGACCAGAATGTGTGCAGGAGTGTGGCAGGAGATTGTCCGCAGCGATCACACGTCGGATCCAAGTCCTTTTTGAATTTGCACAATCTGTCCTTAGACCAGTGTAGACGATGTACTACCTTGAATTGAACTATAACATGTTTCACACATATTGAGGACGAATATATATTTTGAATAATTCTTTGCCTGATATGGATTCCTCCAAGTCCATCTCCCACTT
>NW_013954517.1:10175-31128 GCF_001266775.1 Austrofundulus limnaeus | reverse complement strand
ATTCTAGACAGTTTATCAGCTAAAAAAAGTTAATTTTGGGGTAAGTTACTCTTTAAAGCTTAAAAATGTGAACGTTTTGTTTCAGTGTCCTCATAGTTTCTGATCCAAATGCACTTCAACAAAACAACTTCTTTAAAACGATGAAATTAGTTTCTTTATGAATCGCTTCTGCAGGAACCTTCCTGATTTGTTGTATATCTGCAAATGCTGCACAAATATGAAAAAAAAATCTAGCAAACTGATGCCTCTGAGCTGTAATGTTTGTTTTGCTGTAAATAAAGCTGTGTTGGTTYTAACTGCAGAGCAACAAATAAATGAAACACTAGCATTCTTTAAACGTGCTTATCGTCTGCAGCACAAACGCCACAGTTCTCCTGACAGACGTCATGTGACCTGTGTGGAGGATGACCCTCAGCTACTACCACACCCTCCTAATCTCATAATTTAAAGCTCTTTAATCCCGCTGACAGAGTGGTCAAGAACAGGTTTGTTTAGAAACCACCTTCACCACTAGATGGAGCTGTTGAGTTAACTCTGGTCTGGATGTGACCCACAGGGAGCCGGGGACAAAGCTCCAGTCCTGCTGTGGCTGCAGGGCGGGCCGGGCGGTACCTCCATGTTTGGCCTGTTTGTGGAACACGGACCGTATGTTGTGTACAAGAACCTAACAGGTTTGGTTCTGCAGTGGCTGATTAAAGATGGACGCTGTTGGAAGTTTTTTTTTTTTTTTTTTTGAGGATTGCCATTTTTGTCTTTGCAGTTGGGATGAGGGACTTTGCGTGGACCAGCAGATACTCTGTTCTGTACATCGACAATCCGGTATTTATTTATTTACTTATTTTAAACCCCCCATGGATGAATAAAATACATCTTCCCTTCAGTCGATGCGTCTTGTTTTGTTTTAGGTGGGAACCGGTTTCAGCTTCACTGACGACGACAAAGGWTTTGCTCAGAACCAGGACGATGTCGGCAGAGATCTCTACAGGTCTGCTCTGTTGCAGTCTTCATCCCTCCACTTGTTCTGCTGGAGTTTAACTCTTTACCCTTTTTTTATTATTATTTTTGTCTCTTTCTCGAAAAGTGCTTTGACTCAGTTCTTCCAGCTCTTTCCAGAGTATCAGTCCAATGAGTTTTATGCCACSGGAGAGGTCAGTTTTGTGAATCCCCCACTCATTTTTATAAAACTCATGTTATTACATAGTTATTAATCAGATGATAACATAAAAGACTTTATAATTTGAATATATTGTCTCTTTATAGTCGTACGCAGGCAAGTATGTTCCTGCTGTTTCCTACTACATCCACAAAAACAACCCGACTGCYAAAGTCAAGATCAACTTCAAGGGCATGGCTATAGGAGACGGACTCTGTGACCCAGAAGTGGTACGTATCCTGTGGCTTTTACTTTCTCAAAGACCAAATAGAGAAAAAAACCCTCCCACTGTTGCACCTTAACTATTACTGACTACAAACACATGGTTATTTAGCCATTATAACTATAATGGCTGCTTWATGSCCCTTTTCCACTAGCGCCACTTAGTGTCGTGTCGGTACGGTCGGTGTCGGAACGGGTCAGTTCAGGTGCTTTTCCATTCATGTTTCAGTTCGGTTCCAGTGGGTGTGTTTTTTCGGTTTTTCCAAAAAGAATTAATGCGCAAAATGAGAGATGGAAACACATTTGCCGAATAAGTTCTGAAATTTTAAAAATTTGCTAAAATATTGAATTAAAGTTGGATGGAAACACGACTYATGTCGCTGCTACAATTGGAAAAAATGGCGCCTRGATTTGTTGTTGTAAAGGCAGACAAAARCAGTGACTCCACCCKCTGGCCAATCAGTGATGAACAGTGTTCTGACGTCGCATTTTGGTGTCGACTGGGACCACTTGGAACCACAACTAAGTAGGTACTAAAAAGGTCTGGTTCCATGAATCTGGCCTAATGGAAATGGCTTGGAACCGTATCGACTCTACACTTGAACAGTGCTCTAGTATAATATGCTTTGTCAGTGTGGCTCGTGTTGGTGGTGTTAATTTCTTCCACTTATGAAGAGAAAACTTAGTATCAAAGCAAAACGTTTTTTTATTTATGTAAATGTTTTGATTATTTAAACTTATATTTAATTCAATGCTTTTAATCACAGATTTTGGAGAGAAATCAAAGTTAGTTTGTTCTAAAAAAAAGTTGCAATCATTCTCTAGTTTTTCTTCATTTTTTTTATTTTACCAATTTTCTCAAAATGTTCACATTGTAAAAGTTTTAAAGTTGCTGATTAGGAGTTTGGTGATATAATACATATCCAGACACAGGTTACAATATGATATGTCATGATTTATTGTGATGCTGCAAACGATTAGATTTCAATTCAAAAAATGTATTCATTTCATTAAAAAAACAAAATAACCACATACAATAGAAAATACACAAATCAAATTAAAAAGAAAGGTAGAAGAAGAATAAATCTTAAAATGTCGGACCCTTTTATCCCCAGAATACAGGTGCTGGTCATACCTGCCGTTGGTGAGGATTGTCCGTTCACCCATCGAATGTTTCTTCCTCCCCAGATGCTGGCTGGTTACGGTGACTTCCTGTATCAAACGGGGATGGTAGACGAGCTGCAGAAACGGTACGTGGACGAGCAGACGGGCCTCGCCGTTCAGCTCATCCAGCATCAGAAGTGGGTGGAAGCTTTTAAAGTAAGTCAGAAACAGAATGTGGCTTTAGAAACATCAGGCCTCATGCAAGAACCGTTCATACGAACAGATCTGTTCTTAAGTTGTGCGTACGAGTGATTTAGGAGAATTTGTGGCATTCACCAATTAACGACTAACGACATAAATTGGTTAAATTAAATTAAATTGGCTATCACTGCTGTTGTATAACACTACAATATTAATGTGAAGATCTCAAACTAAAAACCAACTTAAATTATGCATTAATTGAAGTTTACTTTGTCTCCGTACATAACGAGCTTTATAGATTATGTTTTTAATCAAATTTATTTTGTTCAGATTTATTCAGCACATCAGCCTCTCCAAAGTGCCAGACATATTGTGGAGACTGCTCTCCTTCTGAATAAATGAAAACTATGTAACACAGTTGTTTACACTTAAATTAAAAGTATTTGTCTAAAGGAAAACATGAATCTGATTTAGATTTTTATTTCTGTGACTGTATACGACCCACAGGAAACACAGCATTAACAGCACATTTCTCAGCTTTAGCAGCTCCTTTAATTCCACAGCTGACGCTGCTTTGTTCTGTTTTTTTCATCCATCGCTTCAGGTTTTTGACTCGCTGCTGAACGGCGACGTGGACCCATACCCCTCCTTCTTCCAGAACGCCACAGGCTGTACCAACTACTTCAACTACCTGATGTGTCAGGTGATCTGAGCTCCGCCCTCTCTCCTTCCTGTGCTTCAGAAAACCTTTCGGTCTGATCGGTTCGTTGRGTTTCCCAGGAGCCCGAGGACCAGGAGTACTTCTCTCAGTTCGTGACCCGGCCCACCGTGCGGCGAGCCATCCACGTGGGCAACCTGACGTTCCACGATGGCTCGGAGGTGGAGAAGCACCTCCTGCAGGACGTCATGAAGAGCATCAAACCGTGGCTGGGCGTGCTGATGGACAACTACAGGGTAAGAGGCGCACGTCTCTGACGCCCAGCAGGTGGCGCTCTGACGTCTCAACTGCAGCGTTCCTGCAGGTGTTGATCTACAGCGGGCAGCTGGATGTGATCGTCGCCGCCCCTCTGACCGAAAGGTTCCTGCCTACCGTGAACTGGACCGGCGCCGCCGAGTATAAAACGGCCCCTCGCTTCCACTGGAAGGTCCAGCCCAGTGACACAGAGGTGGCAGGRTACGTCAGACAGGTCGGAGAGTTTTACCAGGTATGTTAAAAAATAAACAAACAGCATTCTCACGTTAAAGTCGCAGTTTGTTAAAAGTCCTTTTTTTATCTGCAGGTCATCATACGAGGAGGAGGACACATTCTGCCCTACGACCAGCCGGCCCGATCCTTTGACATGATTGACAGATTCTTGTCGACACAAGGCTGGAAGTGAAAAGCTTTGGTTCAAAAAAAACAAGACTGATTAAAACYATCTTCGTGGACATTGATTGTTCAGTGTTGATTTAAAGGACTGTTGATTGACACAACAAATWATGTTCTGTGTATATTTTGCAATAAATGTGTTTTTTTTTAAATCAAAGGAGATATTTGACTTTTATCTGAAACACAACAGATGATTCAGATAATTAGTAAGAAATGTTTCTTGGTTTGAGCAAAAAATAATTGTGTTCAGATAAGCACAGTTACATCTGAAATATTTGAATTCTGAAATGACTTGAAATGAACAGGTATTTCTGTATAAAATGTTGTAGTTTCTACGAAAGAGGATTAGGGCCACTGAGAAAAATAAAAGAATTCTGACTTAAATCTCAGAATTCTGACTTTTTACTTTAATCTTCTGAAAAAAAAAGTCAGAACTCTGACTTTAAACACAAGCTTTTAAAGTCAGTAAATATTAAGGCAAAAATAAAATGAGGCCTTCTGAGAAAAAAGTCAGAATTCTCTTTTTTTTTTTTCTTTCAGTGGTGCTAATCGTCTTCCGTAAGTTTCAATACTTTCATTTTCTGCCTAATTTTATTCTTGCCTTAATATTTACTGACTTTAAAAGCTTGTAGTTCAGAAAATGTCCACCAGGGGTCACTAGTCCTCAACAAAAACTACTGAAGGGAGAAACAATAAAAATACTTTCCTGAACTATTGTAGATTTTAAACCTTTTTAATGTTCATCTCAAGAATTATTTAGTTAAGTTTGATTCTGAAATTTCTAAACTTGTCTTAATTATCTGACCAATAAAAGCTTTTCTGTGTTTTTCAACTTAAATGCTACAGCATTATGTCTTCTTGTGTGTAACAGGTTTATAAGTTGGGCGGGGGGGCAACAGGTGCTTATTTTTTACTTTATTTATATATGGCATTTCGCTGTGAATGTTATATTTTAAAGTCTGATCATCAGCACAAATACTTTGAAAAGATCTCATGTTATCCACTTTTGATTAAAAGTTCTGGCCAAACCACATCTGGATAAGTCTTCAAAAAAATTAAAACTTGTAGCTTTTGAAGATCTTTTTTAAGTCCATTTGAATGCATATAATCAATGTGACAATGTGATGCAATCAGATCTCTGACTTCAACATCTTATTATAAATTAGCATTTTATAATCTAAGAGGTTTGTCTGCTTTGTCATGGATGTGTTTGCCTTTTTCACTATTTTTTTAGTATTTTATTAACTGATAAGGACTTTTAGTCTGAAATAACTAGTTTGAATAGTTGGATGAATTTTATAATTAGAGGTCTTATTTAAGTTGAAATAAAGCATCTGGTAACACTGAATTATTGGCATCTAATATTTCAAATTTAAAGTTGTAATCATGGAAAAACCATGTTTATTAGAGTTATTTAATTTTGTCGCTTGAAATAGTGAAGCTGTTTTGTTTTCTGTTTAGGATGTCAGTATTTTCCTGTGCATGTGACCCCTGCATGTGTGTGACTACCATGTTGTMTCATCAGGCATCTATCAAGCTGTCTAGACATCTGAATAATTAATGAGTATTCTAAACCCTTAAAGCATCTAACTATTTAATGAGCAGTTATTTTTCAAGGGCGAGCAACAGCAAAGAGATGCCGATCATGTCACCTTTACGTCTTTTTTTTCTCCAAAAATAAATAAATCTGAAGAACAATACAATAAAATATAGTTAGTCTTACGTTGCCGAACAAGTGCTTTATTTTCATATCYTAATGTAACTGCAATGATATTAAATGTCTGTACAAATGCAAAAATAAAACATAATTACAAACACACGGACAAAACAAATGTACAAAGTTATGCAGGCAAYAGTGGATTCATCAGTTCGTTACACACCAACAAGGTTTTAAAAGCGCTGAAATGAGCTTCAACATCTTGACAAAGAAAACGGAAAAAAGGCAACAAGTGCAGTGGAAACATTATTTACACACGTACCACACATTTAAACTCCCTTCAAAAAGAAGGGTGGTTGCAATACATGTACAGGATTATAGAAATTAATATTATGTACAATATTTATACTTTTTAAGCTTAAAATAACACACATACAGACTTATTAATATGRGAGATTTGTTCTCTGCCTCACATTCACACACACGCTGTACTTCCATCTGACCTTACAGAGGAACGAATATTTTTGTTTCTTTATAAAACTAAATAAAAACGAGGGGGAAAAAAAGAGCTTAAATGTAAGTTTGAGGTCCTCCTAATTCTTCCAGTTTAAAATAGTTTGAGGTCATTAATAAATTTCACATGCAAAAGGTTGATCTGGAATGATTTCATTAAAAAAAAAAAACAAGGCAAGCGGGGTGGAACAACAAAGCCCTTTTTAAGTGGATTTCTCTGTCTTGTACAAATTGTCGTCTGCTCCGATATTAAGAAACGACACAAAATKTGTAAATGTGTGAAAAAACATGACGAAAAGACATTTCAAGAAAAAAACCTTTCCGAATTAAATCACTGAGATAGGAGCCAGGCATGGCCTCTTCCAAAAAGGCAAAAACACAGTTGGGTTTTCTCGCTGGTGTTGGTGAAGACGAGGGATCAACTCTGACCTTAACATGGCTCTCCCACCCTCTTCTGTGACAGAGGGCAAAGTGCATAGGCAGCTCTGTGATCGCTCCACCTGTCAGTGAAACGTAATTCACCCATCCTGCTACAAAAAAAAAAAAAAAAATCCCACAGTGCATCACGGTCTTCATGCAACAGAACTGACATTTCTGGTCGCAGAGGAAAGAAAGAGACAATCTACGGTCAACATGAGAACGTATTAAAGCTGGCAGGGAGACAAAGTGTCGGCAATATGTTCGAGGAGATTTGGCCTTGTTTGTGACAGAGAAAACTAAAAACAGACATTGTTTTGGGCAAAAAAATAAAAAAAATTAAAGATAATTATTGTGGTTACGTATTCGTAAGCCAGCAAAAAATTTGGAAACAGATTCAGGCACGCTGTGACGACTTGGAAAAACAAGGAAGGATCACTTGAAACAGTTCCTTAAAGGAATAAACTTCTCTTTTCTGCCTTAGCACTGCTACCGAACTTTGTTCTGCAGAAAAAAAGAAAGAACAAACAGACAAACAAAAAACATAAATATACAAGATTCACACGTAAAATTCGTTTGGATTTTTTTGTTTGGATCCAAAACGCAGAGCTCAACGTACAACACCCATAGAAAATAAAATAAGGCCTTWATGATTAAAGCTTCAGTTTGGTCCTGCAGGGCGGAGGAGCTGCTCTCAGCCCCTGAGCTGCCTCACCAGTATCACAGTGTTCAGTTCTGAAACAACATGGTTTAGGTCCTTGGCCATTCTGATCAAAGTGTGAGCCTACAGTAGAAAACATGATGGATGACATATTGCTACCATTTGATCCAACAAGATATAATCTAATCACTGTCATGCAACCTGTAATAAAGCCTTTTAGGGATGGTCATGACAGTGAGAACAGTCTTATYTGTTTCCAGGAGAAACAAAGATCTATACCGGCGCACAGATGGTTTGTCTTTTTTAAATTTAAATTGAAACGTTTCTAGAGATCACAGTCATTCTTTTTCTRCCTCCTCTGGTTTCACGACCCGCCGCAGTCAGTTTTGTGAGCTGGCACACCAGAGGAAGTCCAACAAATGGTGTGGAGAGATTAGCAATCTTTTCTTTCCGCAAAACATTTCAACAAAAACAAACAGAACAAAAAAAGAGAGGAAAAAAAACACAAGTGAACGAACCGTGGAGCCATCGTTTGTTAATGGGGTTGGTCTAGAAAAATATACTGTAGCTACTGTAGAAAGAGCAGCCTCGCAGGCTCATGAGGTTTTCTTTTTTCTCTCTCTTGATGGAAATGGGGGCAGCGTGTGCAGCTGGTAACCCTCAGAAAGCAGGGTGGAGGAGGGGGGTTAGATCAAATGATCCCAGGTCCCTAATGGATGGGGTTAATGTCTGTGCGGTGGTTGGCCGGCCCGTGCACGCTGCTGCCCCCTACGGCGGTGGTGGAGGTGGTGATGGTGTTGTGCTGGATGACCTGCTGCTGGGAACACGCTGGGGTGGGGCTCCCCGCCGGACTGCTCTCTGGACCTGAGGAAACAGCAGAAACATCACTCAGGTTATGACACGTTCATGATTTGAAACCGTCGACAGGGCAGATTAAAAACATAAACAAATAAAATTGGCTTGAACATTTAAATAAACACAAACCAAGTGCCTTTGATTTAAAAAAGGGTGATTTATTCATAAAAAATCATTCGATTTCAAAACAAACCTCACATTTTCTTTTTCATATGAAACATTACAAGAAAAAAAAAGAGCAATACAAAAATGGAAAAGTGAATCAGTCAACTCCGTAAACACACCTGATGGATTTGGGACATATTGAAGGTGACATCTGTACACAGGCTGGACTCAGTGATGAAAGTCTTTCCTGCCCAGTCAGGGAGGAGGCTTTCTTCTGCATAATAGAGCCTTTCAACCATTTTAGGGCTTGTGAGACTTTTTTTTCTTCCTGCGCTAAAGGCACACAGGGAGGTTCCTTATCCTATGTGAGTCCATATCAACGTGGGAGGAGGAGGGGGAGGGGGGGTTCTGATGTCATGCGAAGCGGAGCCGAAGCGCAGTCCAAACGTCAAAAAGATTGTCGAATTTTTGCCAACGTGCCGACTGCGATCCCTTTCTCACGTTGAGCCTCCGCCGCCGCCGCCGCCTCATTGAGGGGGCTGTCGGGTGGATAAAATGAGTCTCTCAGGAGGTTCAGACGACCAACTCCCAGTCCCAGAGTGTCCAACACACACACGTGAAAGGAGAGAGTCCTGCGCTGAGCGTGGGAGCTGGATACCAGCACATCAGAGCGAAGAGTCCTGGCAGCTGCTCATTGTTCATTAGACTTGTGTCTGCAGCGCTAAGGCACAGCAGTGAACGTGTGTGTGTGTGTGTTTGGTCAAAATCCCAGAAGTGTGTGTACTGTATGCGTGCACTCATCWGTGTTTATGTTTTGAGCTCTACTCACTGAGGTAACCTTGGGACTCTTTCTGCATAGTGGTGATGGGGCAGTCCTTGTGAGTGAGCAGGAGCTGCTTGAGCTGGGTCACCTCGTTCTTTAGCATGGTCACTTCGTTCTGAAAGGAAAGGAGAAAAAAACACAATTTAACATAACATCATTAACATAACAGCACCTTTGAGCACATGGGTCAAACTCAAGGCTCGTGGGCCACGTGACGTCCGGCCCGCCACATTTAATATATATCAATGGTAAACTTTAAATTTAGGATTCGATGCAGCAAAATAAATATATTTAAAAGGTGAAAGATGATAATACTTGTTTTGGCCCTGAGCTGCTGGCTTTGAGTAACTGTGGCCCACTGAATAATTTAGTTCAGGGGTTCTTAAGCTTTTTGACCTCGGGGCTCCATTTGTTGAACATGAAGTGGCACGAGGCCCAGTTACACATTACTAATGTTCAGATCAAAATGATAATTATTCTAAATCTTGGTTTAATTTGTATTGTATTTGCATTATAACTAAATTAAATACACTTACACTATCAAATTAAAACTCCTGTRAAATAATCACAAGACATGATTATGACAAACATTTTTTTATATTGTAACCTGCCCAGAACAGTCAACATACCACTCAGGCTTATCAACACAAATATAAATATATATATATTTAAACAAACAATAATAAAAATAGGTATTTCAATAAATAAAATTGTGGTCATAAAATAAATACATTCAAAATTTTTAATGTAAATTTTTCAAATAAACAATAAAAAATTGTAAAATATATTTGAAAATAAAGCCTTTTTAAACTTTTGCATGGTGGAACCAGAAGTTGCTCTTCATATTAGTGACAAACAATAACAGTAACAACAGCTTTTTGACAAGTTTAAAGTTTCTTTAAAATATATTCAAAATGTTAAAAATAAACTACAAAAAATTAATTTGATAAGGTGCAAATTAAAATATAACTGTATCTGCAGCTATATTTGATAATGTTTTGAACTTTTAAAATACTGCATGATAGAACCAGAAGCTGCCCTTCATATTAGTGACAAACTTTGGRMTTTTTTGATGGGTTACTTTCATTTTTGCTTCTATTTTTCATTTAAAATAAGTTTCAATTCTCAGCCGGTTTCTAAGGTTCTTCTTCTACGTATTAAAAAAAGTTGTTAAACATTTGAGTGGCGCACTACCGCTACTAGTGGTGAGAAAGTGTATTGCACATTATTCAAAATCAATGCGGTCCCGCAGCTCTCTGCGGCCCAAAGTTATAAACTGTTATTCTTTTGAGGCCCTCAAGGTGGCCACGACCCCATTGTGGGTGGCGGCCCATAGGTTAAGAATCTCTGATTTTGTCAACCAGCACTCAGTTATTGTTTGCTAGCGTGCTCAGCTTTAGCATCGAGACAAGGAGATGAGTGTTTCATCAAAGTTAAACATGAAATGTTGAAGTTATTTACAACTGGTCCTTTGAGGGCCATCATAATGCTCATGTGGCCCTCCCTGAAAACGAGTCTGACACCCCCGTGTTTGAGAATTGTGGTTTCTCGTCTTTGAGAGCTGTTTAGTTAAAAGTTCTATTTGTACCTGAAGCTGCATGTTGGTCTGAGTGAGCTCCTCTGCTTTCTTCTCTAAGGACATCACCCAGACTTTCCTCTTCTGCCTGCATCTCGTCGCCGCCGCTCTGTTCCGCTCCAGGAACTTCCGCCGCCGCTCGTCCGGATCCTCGTCTACTACGCGCCTGCGCCGCCCCCCGCTGGGCGGCGGTGACTGCAGCGTCTGTGTGGGCTGCATCTGCTGGGTTGCGGGCGACATCTGAAACGTGTGACACATCGGATCAGCATGGCGGGAACGTCCTGATGAGACGCTGTCTGTCTGCCGCCGTAATATCACGTACTGTATGTAACCTGGAAACCAGCCAGTCACCTGTCTACGTCACCACCCTGCAGCCATCAAAGCATCCCTGCTTGTAAACAACCATCTATACATTATCTCCACCTGCTATTTAATGACTGGCAACTTCCCCTAAAAACAACATCTGTTTGCAACACGTGCCTCGGGAGCCGGGCTGCGTGCGTCAGAAGTGGAAGACGGAGTGAGTGACTGGGCTGATTCACCAGGCTTTGCCCACCTTGTTAAGGAGGTGTCAGAAGGTAGTTTTCCAACGCCCACTTCCACTCAGACTAACACCGCCAGACACAGTCAAAAGGCCCCGTTTCTAAAACTGTACTTGCACTGACAGATCTTGACATTTATTTGGCAAAGCTGAGTGTTTTCAGTCTTCAGATCATTACCATTTTTATGAAGGCCGTGGAAAACACAAACTGCTTTAATGGCGGCTGTGCATAGAGACGGTGTTGTTTTAATGCCTTCATGGTACACCTGGAACATACGATGAAATGCATTTTTTTACTTATTTTTTTTTCTCCCTCAAGTCTGACCTGTCCTTCATCAGCAAAGATCGGGACGGCCAACTGCCTCCCATCATAATGCTGTGAGCAATGCTTTAAAATAAAACCAAACCACATTCACTTACAGCTAAGATGTTCCAGGAGTCATGATCCAACGCTGTCACTTCGCCCTTTATAAAACTCCCCCTGCACCTGGAGCAAATTGTGGCTACATAATTACAGCTAATGTGAAGCACAGTTTCCGAAAAAGACAGTCGTGAGCATCTTTTGTGGTCGCAGCTTTATGACCTCTCCTCGACCTTCGACAGACATGAAACGAACTCTAAAGTAAAACCTTTTTTTTAAGAAGCGTGCCAGGAAACTGCTTGGCTACAGCTGGGGGAAAATGTGTTTGTCCACCGACTTGTGGATTTCAAGCATCATTTCAACAATGCTTTGACACTAAACCACTAATAACAGACGTCTAAACGACCCAAAACACAGCCTTGTTTTAGTCACGGTATATTGAACTTGCGGCTTTGCCTTTAAAGTGCCTGTGACATCATTTTTTTGTAATAAACATGAATGCATTCTTGGAAAGGTAATGATAACTTATTGCAAAACAAATTTCACACAGACGAGATGAGCAGTTGCTCAGATTTTCGCTTGTGAAGTAACAGGAAGTGATGTCAAAGGGAAATGTCTGCATGTAAACAGAGCATTGCTGCTAACGACACAGAAAGCTGAAGTTTTTATAGATTATTTTCAATCACGAACAGAAAGATATGAAAAATTTCAATAAACAAATAGCATATAGTTCACTTTCTTTAAAGTGCCTGAGACATGCATGTGCAAATACAAAAAGTCAAAGAAAACATCTTCATATTTAAGAAAGTTGGAACAATACACACAATTTAACCCATTACAGTATGTCACATAACTGGCATATTTTCTTTTGAACTTGGCTCAGCCAAAGTGAAACAGGAAGTGACATTAAAGGGGAACTCTTTAACAAAGAAAACTCTCTGGTCTTTGTTTATTGAAACAAAATTATTTAAACTCTCTTCTTCATCTCTTTGATAGTGACTCAAAATAATCTTAGGAAACATCAGATTCTTCTCTACAGTCTGGATTGTTAGCCATTTTAGCAATGCTCTGTTCACATGCAGACATTCCCCTTTGACATCACTTCCTGTTACTTCACAGACAAATGTTCAAACAACTGTTCATCTCAGCGACATGAAATTTCTTTTGCAATTTTTTATCAACGTGCTCTTTCTAAAAATGCATTCATATGTACTACAAAAATTTGACGTCACAGGCACTTTAAGAGTTCCCCTATGATGTCACTTCCTGTTTCACTTTGGCTGAGCCAAGTTCAAAAGAAAATATGCCAGTTATGTGACAAAATGGATAAAATTGTGTGCATTATGTCAAGTTTCTTAAATATAAAGATGTTTTCTTTGACTTTTTTGTATTTGAAGGATAGACACGTCACAGGCACTTTAACAGGTGCTCCACTCACCTGTGAAGCAGAGTGCATAGCAGCGTGCGGTGAGGTCTGGTGCGGGTGTCCCGGCAGGAGGTGGGGATTGTGGGAGTTGTGGTGGAGACTGTGTCCCTGCGGGTGGTGGTGGTGCGCTGCCTGGCCGTGGCCCTGGTTGTGGTGGTGGTGTTCYTGGTGCTGGTATGTGTGAGGAGGGGCCTGCAGGTGCTGGTGCGGGTGCATGTGATGGTGGCCGCCTTGCTCCTGCCGTGAAGACATCATGTCCATCATGTGACCCATGGAGTTCATGTTGCCGTTTGGAATGGAACCGGGGTGGTGCGAAAGTGCAGCCTTCAGCCTCTGCACAGACACAAAACACAGAGTTTATTTGTGTGGMTTTTTTTTTCTGTTTTCTTTGTTGTATTTCTCATTCAGTGTGCTGATTAAAGGTTAGAGAGCARGCACTGACAATGACGTGACAAACAGCTTCATAAATCCACGTCGAAAAAACAAATCAAAACCACTTAGGCTGTCCTCTGCCTCTCCTTCACTCCTGRCATCCATGCTCTTCACCTTTCATGACTGTCATCACACAGGCCCCTCCTCTTCATATTCCTAAAAGCCTATATTTTTATGTGCGCGTGTGGGACTGGTAAAGGTGCGAACGTCAGACTGTTGACCAGGCTAAAGGTATGTTTGTTGCTCTAGCTGTGTGGTCTGCCCAGCCGTGACTGAGCCGGTGTCTCTGAGCAGTCTGTGACAGAGACCAGACAGAGGCTCGCCAAAGGTTCACTTGTGTTCCTCGTGTTTACCACGTGCCCTCTTCTCTGTTTATCTAAGCAGCATATAGAGACAAGGACGAAAGCAGCCTAATGACCTGTGTTGTATAAAATACCTCAAAGCGATACTTGAGTAAAAGTACAAGTATCTTACCGTAAAATTACTTTGGTAAAAGTTAGTCTCCTCCAAGAATGTTACTTGAGTAAAAGTCTTAAAGTATCTAATATATTTTGCATGTATCAAAAGTAAATTTCTGACATAAAATGTACTAAAGTATTAAAAGTAAAAGTATTGAGCAGAAATGAGTGGCTAGATTTTCCAAAATGACATTTATTGGGAGGTGATTGATACTCTCAAAAAATGTTTTTCCAAAGGCCAAAATGACTATAATGTCATATAAAATGTTAATGTTATATATATATATATATATATATATATATATGAATTTGAACACACTGAATACACTGAATTTGGTGTACAACGATACAGAAAATTCACGATTTGGTTCAGTTCGATACTTTAGTCTCACGGTTCAATATTTTTTCGATACAAGAAAGAGAAATGTCCATGTCTTTTTAACTTGTAATTTATTTAAATTAATTATGAACATTTGTTTAACCTTAAAAGTACAGTTTTTAAATTAAATGTTGCTGAAACAGCAAGTTTCTCAGTGGATCTGAGCTCGACAATGCAGCCTAGGTGGAGTAGTCAAACACAGATCCACTGATTCTTCAACACAGAGCATCTTCAGAAGAAGTTTATCAGGATAATATTTTTTTAACAAGCCATAATGAAATAGGAGTAACGACTTTCTACTTCTCACCTTTTTTAAAAAATGTAATGAATAGAAAGTACAGATAACTGTAAGGATTAGAAGTTAAACGTAGGCTGAAAAACAGTTACTCAAGTAAAGCACAGATAGCCAAAATTTCTACTTAAGTACAAAGTATTTGTACTTAGTTACTTTACAACTCTGAAAATGACTTATTCAAAAAAGATTGGTACTTATTCTTTGTATTTAACTAAATATTCGTCCTATGTAGTTCGCTTTTAGCATAAACGTTACTAGCAAAAAATTCCCCCCAAGGCTACTGTTGTGAATTCCACAAAGTTTTTTTTATTCTCTGTCCTAGTGCTGCCTTTCCCCTTCCTTCCCCCAACTTCAACCAGCTGCTGTCAGTTCGTCCACAGCTCCGTATCGTTTAACAACCTTCACATTCACGATTCCCATCAGGAATGGCATCCAGCTGGCCCTGCTCACAATGCTAGAAACATGACTGGAGCAAAAAAAAAAAACATTAGCTCTGCTCTCCTTTTATAGTAAAACAACAATAATTTAAAACATGCAAGTCAAATGACAGCACATGTGCTGGCTTCAGCTGGCTCTACAAAAAGCATATACTGTATCTATTTGTTAAAACCATTTACAATAAGTTTTGTTGTGGTTACCTTGTGTCTCAGCGAACAGAATGAGCAGCAAGCTGCACAGGAAACCGGTGAAGTGAAATTATGACCTTGCCAAGCCTGTTCCAGCCGACTGCAGTTTCTGTTTGACATACCATGAGATGCCAGACTTTGTGACACAGGTACATTTGAAGTGTTTAATATTTTTTTGCACCTCGTAAATGTTTATGTTTAATTCACTCACCCGGAAATAATAAATTAAATTTTTTTTCTTAACGTCACACCTAGTTAACTGCCTTCACCGTAGCCTCATGTGGACGAGGTCTAATAGGGCCACAACCCTTCCTTTTTTTGACTAATAAGATGGGTGTTAAAATACTATAATGCTAACATGTAGCGGGTGTTCTCAGGCGTGCAGCTGTCCACAGCTTCCAGCATCTTCTTAGTCATACTGAGACTCAGGAAAACCTCAATGAAAAACCTCAGTGTCATTGCTATTTACAGGCAAAGTCTCAGCCTGCAGATTTTTTAAACAGAATAATAACCTGGAGGTGTTATAAAAAAGAAGCAACAAAAAGACTAGCTAATATGCATTTGGAACAGGTATTATATTCAATCGTAGCCACCAGTATTGACGAAGGCATCTTCTGTGTATCAATCCATCAAAACATTTTTTATGTAGCACTTTACACAATCCAAGGCAACCAAAGTGCTGCACAGCAAAGAAAAAATACAGTAAGATAAAATCATGTAAGCGATAACACAAACACAAAATAAAAAAGCAAAAAAGAAAGAGACTGGCCTACTGCATGTACTCTCTGGAGTCGAAAAGCCAAACCAAAATGATCCATTTTTAAAAGAGGTTTCAATTTATCAGGAGATCTGGAAGACCTCACAGCAAGAGGGAAACTGTTCCAAAGTTTAGGAGCTCCAGCTGCAAAGGATCTGTCCGCCTTAAGACACCAGCCGAGTCCAAGGAACCACCATCTGATCTTCAGATCTCAGAGCTCCGTCAGGATGACAACGATGAAGGAGTTCAGAAAGAAAAAACTGGTGCCAAACCATTTAAACGTCTAAAAACCAAGAGTAGAACTTTAAAAACAATCCTAAAAGAAACGGGCTGCCAATGAGGAGAAGTATGTGCTCACACCGTCTAGTCCCCGTTAACAAACGAGCAGTTTGGATCAGCTGAAGACGGTGGTGGAGAGTCTGGGTAATTCCACTATATAAAGGGAGCTGCAATAATCCAGTCTAAAGAAGATAAAAGAATGAATAACTCTCGCAATAGCAACATGAGGAAGATAAAGTTTGACCGTGCTAATAAGCCTTAAATGATAAAAACTAGACCGGACCACTGCACTGACCTGTCTGTCAAATATGAAGTTATAGTCTAAAATAACCCCAAGATTCCTAATAAAGTAACAGTCTGAGTCCAAGGAGCCAAGAGCTCTGCATTGTTTTCATTTAGACACAGAAAGTTTAGCTGCATCCATGTTTTAACATCTTTTAAACAATTCCTCAGACTCTCCATACACTGAGGTCCACCAGATCTTAAAGGTAAAGGTTAAAAGTAGCTCATCATACGGTATCAGCCAGAAGAGTGAGGCTCAACTTACTTAACTAAAAAAAAAGGAAAGAAAGAAAGAAAAACATCAAGGTTCAATGCACTTCCAGTCCAAAGCGGTTTATCTCCATGCTTCACAAGAAAAAATTAAACATCTGTATGGGGGCAAGACCAGCCAAGACCAACCAGGCACTGGGGCGAAGGGCAGAGAGGGGGGAGGGAGGTGAAAGGGTGCAGAGGTGGGGAGAGATTAGATGGATTCCTGTGGGTCTTCCTCGCACACAATCAAGTCCAGGACGGCGACTGCTCATTTATCAGCGTCTCAGGGAGCTCTCCAGCTGGCAGTGCGGCAGTATCTGTTCTGTTTTGTTAATTGAATTAGCCGGCAGTTCAAGGAGGCCAGCGAGTGTCAAAGCACAGAGGCAGGTCAGAGAGCTGAGGGCTTCGCAACTCTTAGTGACAGCGGCAGAAACAAAGCACAAACGCAAGCAAACCCAACATTTTGCAGGCTAATTTTTATCAGACATACTCCATTCACTGAAGAAATATTTGTAAAGAAAGATTTGTATGAGATAAATCTTGTGCCAGCAGGAATTGAATTTGAATTGCTCAGACTGAATCTGAATGTGCATAATTTGAAATCAAATGCAGTGGTTTGAAAATAAATTTTACTAAACTGAAACTGAATTTAAAGTTTTGTATCTGAATTAATTTGCTTTGAAACTGTATTTTGGTTTATTAAAAATTCAGTTTGACTACTTTCACTTTGAGTTCCATAATTCAATTTCAGTTCCAAAATTCAGATTTTTGTGTAAAAGTGACAAAAACAAAGTTATTTTATTGCAGTGATTAATTTTACCTACACTGTATGTAGAAAATGTTACACTTACATCACATCATGGATCACCTATTGATCAGATGCTGCTGCTGACTGATCCATGATGTGATGTAAATGTAACATTTTCTACATATAGGTAAAATTAATCACTGCAATAAAATAACTTTGTTTTTGTCACTTTTACGGTGGATTGCATCAACTCTGTTACATTACTGAAGGGAAACTTCACCAAAGTGAAACATAAATCTGTGGATCTGTGTTTGATTACTCTGCCTGGCTTTCTCAAGGACCAGGATGTGACACAAAAATCTGAATTATGGAACTGAAAGTGAAAGTAGTCAAACTGAATTTTTAATAAACCAAAATACAGTTTCAAAGCAAATTAATTCAAATTCAAAACTTTAAATTCAGTTTCAAATCATTAAATTCGGTTTCATTTTAGTAAAATTTATTTTCAAACCAATGCATTCAATTTCAAATTATTTACATTCTGATTCAATCTGAGCAATTCAAATTAAATTCCTGCTGGCACAAGATTTATCCCATAGATTTGTTTCAAAGTCTGATTACACAAACTTGTACAATGAAATGAGGTAACATATAACTACTGTAATATCTGACATGTATCACTTTAACTCTACAAAGAAATGATAAAAAAACTGAAAGAAAAATGACAGTTTTCATTGTGCTGAAAGGAAGAAAAAAACCTTACCGTAATAAAAATCTATTCCTGAATCTATCGCTGCACAGGTGTCTCCTTCAGCTCCATCTGGAGTTGTGACACCGCTCAGTTAATTCCCGTCGGGCCAAAACTTTAAGTCTTTGTATCCCGAACCACAGTGACGCAACTGAAGGACGTTAGCAACATGATGATGAGCAGGCTGTGACTCCCAAACACCTTCATCAGCTCCCTAATGACTTTTTAACACACACTTGTATTTCTCAGACTCTGCTGAGCGCAGGAACTTAACCACTGTGTGCATTTCACTCTAATAACACACACATACATTTCCATTTCTCTTGCAACAGAGCCTCGACAGAAAACAGTCATTAGCTCAGCGCAGGTGTTAGCTTGTGGCAGCGCAGAGGACTCAGCAGTCTGCTCATCTGTTGTTTAAAAAAAATGCAGAACAAAGTAGACACAGTGAGGTCCCTGTGACACCATAAAGACGCGGTCAGCTTCTTCCGACATAATTCTATCAACAAGGAGAATAAACATCAGCATTTGACACCACATTTTCTCCAGCCTGAACATACTGAAAGTAGTGGCAGTATTGATTTTTCACCATTAAAGCGCCATTCCTGACTCAGCCACCTCTCGCCCATGAGGACGCTATCTCTTCTTCGATCTTTGCCCCATGACCTCTCCACTTCCAGCCCTTCTTTTAGGCCTCGCTCATTTATATCATACCAGGTGATCATCCATTAATGATATTTATTAATGGTTTGCTTCCTCTCTGACACGACAGGCTCTGAGTGATGTCCCCGTGAGTGCTCGGGGGGCGAATKCTGAGAACGCATTCGGGTTTTCTCTCCACCAGATGACTTCATATCTATTAACCCTYGACAGAAGGAAAGCAACGGCACAGAGCAGGTACAAAAGAGTGGAGGCCACTCCTGGGCGAGGARGGGTAAATCAAACTCAGCGAGGTCAGGGTGAGCACTTTTATTCCTCTTAAAAGTGGAGCGGTGTGCTATCAGAAGACCTGTGGCCCATTGGCGCCTTARAGCAGGTTGGAAAGATTTAACCAGTCTGTAGTGTCGCAGTTTAATGACAAAAGGATTAAGGTTTTAAACGGAGATCTTCCTTTTCCCATAAAARCCGACCGTAGAGAAATATTAAGGCTTCTGTCTGTCTCTCCCAGCCTTTTGTTAACTCACAGCTACTGCAGTTTAGGCACACAGTATTTCTAATTGCTTTATATATCAAAACTGTTACCTTCCCAGCAGAATTTATGTGCCTRGGCCCCCCTAACTCACACGCTTAAGTCAACGTGAGCTCACGAGCTGCAGCTGAAAGCAGGAGTTCGGCTTTGCTGCTTTGCCAAACTGTCACAGGATCCTGTTCACCTCCATCAACATTACCCACCAGTGCCTGCCTGCAAAACCCACTTTCTGTCCCCTCAAACTCCACAACCCCATTAGTTCAGTTTTATTAGATTTCCCTCTCGCCCAGAAAGGCAGTAACACCTCCCTTCCCCATCTCGTTTCTCCCTCTCCCTCCAACACACACACACAGACCTCTTCTCGTCCCCCCCACCACCCCTCTCTCCCTCTGCTTGCCAAGAGCTGGGGACTGTTAAACTGATTTCCTCGGGGAACAGAGAAGCAGACAGTCTGATGGGAGCGCTGGGCTGTGCCGTCGCCCCCTCGCTCCTCCTCGCTTCTCTCTCAGGTTCTGGGCCAGGATGATCCAAACCGAGCCGAACAGAGCTGCCCTGTGGTTCCAGACTCAGACAGAGAGATGGACATGAACTGGCTGTTCTGCCAGGGCCAGACGCTACGGTGGTGCTTGGAGGGACTGAGGTGGTATGGGCGCAGCGAGACACACACACACACACCAACACACACACACACCCTCTGAGAAGCATGCTCCAAAAGCATGCGCTCATACTCTTGGCAGCTTCTGCACCCTGTCAAGTTAATGGATGGGCCTCTGACTCCAGTCTGCATATCCCCACTGTTCCCTCTGTTGTGAAGCCCAGCGTCGGTGCAGCCCACATGGTTATCACTACACCCACTGTCACCATGCTGAATACAGAGAACACCGCTGACTGACAGAAGCAGACAGAGCATGAACACGGCCCTAAATGCTAACACACCACACACTTGTGAGATCAAAGCGCTCGTGTGTCACAAAGTGTCAAAACTTTGATTTGGGAAGTAATGACCCGAATAAAAATAATTTCAAAGGTGCTTAAAACATCAAGCCTTTGATGTTTGTGTCTGATCGCGATTAAACCTAACAAATTCCTCTTTTTTTTCCTGTGATGTTTTCATTCAGTCATTTATCTTTGTCAATAAATATTGGTTTTGTGACCATTTAATCTAAGTAGTTACCAACTGTTGCAGGAGCAACATAAGGATACTTCCAATCTTTTGAAATTAGGTTCTGTGGAAACTTTACAAACAGTATCTTAACTGTTTTAAATAGCATTTTGGTGAAATTGAGTTAGATTTTAAACGTTTTAATGAGGTAATGGTTAGGTGAATAGGGCCAAGACAAAGTTGGATTGCCATTTTAAAACACTTATCTAAAAAAAACCTAATAGCAACTATGCACCAATTTACAAATCTTCACATTTGTATTAAAGGCACAGTGTGTAGGATTTTGTCAATTCTTTTAGCCGAAATTGAGATAATCACTAATGACAATAATAAAAAAACATGTCTAATCATTGCAGACAAAG
>NW_013954517.1:6730-9175 GCF_001266775.1 Austrofundulus limnaeus | reverse complement strand
AACGTCAGCAACAACAACCACATCTGCAACAACAACCACAATGCCAACAACAACAACCATAACTTCACCAAAAACAATCACAACTCCAACAACAACCTCAACTGCAGCATCAACAACCACAACTGCAACAACAACCAAAATGCCAACAACTTCACCAACAACAATCACAACTCCAACAACAACCTCAACTACAGCATCAACAACCACAACTGCAACAACTACAACTCCAGCAACAACATCCGCAATGCCAACAACAACAACCACAGCTTCACCAACAACAATCACAACTCCAACAACAACCTCAACTGCAGCCTCAATAACGACAACTGCAACAACAACCACAACTGCAACAACAACTATAATGCCACCAACAACAACCACAACTTCACCAACAACAATCACAACTCCAACAACAACCTCAACTGCAGCATCAACAACCACAACTGTAAAAACAACTACAGTCCCAACAACAACCATAGTGCCAACAACAACTACAACTTCATTAACCACAATTTCAACAACACCAGCCACCACTCCAACAACAACCACAACTTCAAGAACAACAACCACAACTCCAGCAACAACTGCAACTTCTGCAACAGCCACAACTCCAACAACAACCACAACTTCAGCAACAACAATCACAACTCCAACCACAACCTCTACTGCAACAACAACAACCACAACTGCAACAACAACTACAACTCCAGCAACAACAACCACAACGACAACAGCAACAACCACAACTTCACCAACAACAATCACAACTCCAACAACAACCTCAACTGCAGCATCAACAACCACAACTCTAACAACAACTACAACTCCAGCAACAACAACCACAATGCCAAAAGGTACAACTGCAACAACCACAACTTCAGCAACAGCACCTATAACTCCAACATCTACATTATCAGCAACACCAGCCACCACTTCAACAACAACCACAACTTCAGGATCAACAACCACATCTCCAGCAGCAACTGCAACTTCTGCAACAACTACAACTCCAACTGCAACAACAACTACAGCTCCAGCAACAACAACCACAATGCCAACAACAACAACCACAACTTCACCAACAACAATCACAACTCCAACAACAACCACAACTCCAACAACAACCACAATGCCAACAACGACAACCACAACTTCAACAACCACAACTTCAGCTGCAGCACCTACAACTTCAACAACCACAACTCTAGCAACACCAACCACCACTCCAACAACAACCATAACTCCAGCCACAACCACAACTTCTGCTAAAACAACCACAACTCCAACAARGTCAGCAACAACCACCACACAAAKAACCACAACTCCAACAAKAACAACCACAACTTCAGCAACACCAGCCACCACTTCAACAACAATCACAACTCCAACAACAACCTCAGCAACAACAACCACCACTCCTACAACAACAAACACAACTCCAGCAACACCAAACACCACTCCAAAAACAACCACAACTTCAGGAAAAACAACCACAACAACAGTACCCATAACTCCAACAACTACATCATCTACAACTCCAACAACAACCACAACTTCCACAACATTGGCAACAGTACCCATAATTTTTACAACTGCAACATCAGCAAAAACAACCATATCTTCAGCAACAGCATCCATAACTCAAACAACAACAAGCTTAACTCCAACAACAACCACATCTTCAACAACAACAACCACAACTCCAACAACAACAACCACAACCCCATCAACAACAACCACAACCCCAACAACAACCATATCTTTAGCAACAGCATCCACAACTCCAACAACATTTACCACAACCCCATCAACCACAACCACAACTCCAACAACAACAACAACCACATCTTCAGCAACAGCATCCACAACTCCAACAACAGCCACATCCCCAACAACAACAACCACAACCCTAACAACAACAACCACAACCCCAACAACAACCACAACTTCAGCAAGAACAACCATATCTTCAGCAACAGCATCCACAACTCCAACAACAACCACAACTCCAACAACAACAACCACATCCCCAACAACAACCACAACTCCAACCACAATCCAAACAACAACAACCACAACCCCAACAACAACCACAACTTCAGCAAGATTAACCACATCTTCAGCAACAGAATCCACAACTCCAACAACTGCAACTGGAACAACAACAAGTACAACTCCCACAACAACAACCACAACTCCAACAACAACTACAACTTCATCAACTTTAGCAACAGCACCACTAACTATAACAACTTCATCTTCAACATCCACAATTCCAACAACATCTTTAACAACCACATCAGCAAAAACAACCACATCTTCTGCAAAAACATCCACAACCCCAACAACAACAACCACATCTTCAGTAACAGTATCCACAACTCCAACAACAACCACAACACCAACAACAACAACCACAACCCCAACAACAACCACAACTCCAAC
>NW_013954517.1:0-590 GCF_001266775.1 Austrofundulus limnaeus | reverse complement strand
ACAACTACAACTCCAGCAACAACAACCACAATGCCAACAACAACAACCACAACTTCACCAACAACAATCACAACTCGAACAACAATCTCAACTGCAGCATCAACAACCCCAACTGCAACATCAACCACATCTGCAACAACAACCACAATGCCAACAACAGCCTCTACTGCAGCAACAACAACCACAACTGCAACAACTACAACTCCAACAACAACCACAATACCAACAACAACAACCACAACTGCAGCATCAACAACCCCAACTGCAACAACAACCACATCTGCAACAACAACCACAATGCCAACAACAACCTCTACTGCAGCAACAACAACCACAACTGTAACAACTACAACTCCAACAACAACAACCACAATGCCAACAACAACAACCACAACTGCAGCATCAACAACCCCAACTGCAACAACAACCACATCTGCAACAACAACCACAATGCCAACAACAACCTCTACTGCAGCAACAACAACCACAACTGTAACAACTACAACTCCAACAACAACAACCACAACTCCAACAACAACCTCTACTGCAGCAACAACAACCACAACTGCAACAACTACAACTCCAACAAC
>NW_013954516.1:42022-42650 GCF_001266775.1 Austrofundulus limnaeus | reverse complement strand
GTACTGTTGAAGTCAAGTTTACACAACTCATAACTATGGCTGTACGATTAAACACACAACTTCAGTTACTTTTAAAAACTAAAACTTTGAACAACCTGGAATTTCTTACATTTCTTTTTTTAATTCACACACTATCTGAATTATATATACCTGTTCAAATAAATGCTTTTAACCCCCTATCCTTTGACTAACTATGCTTTAGCAAGTTGCAACTCAATCCCAGACTTTATATAGCCAATTTCAAGCTTCTAGCTTAAATCTGACTGCACATTTTGATAGAACTGATAAAGTTCATTTACAGTGTTTATTTTCCTGGCACAAAACCAGCTTTAAAGTATAGTTCATGAATTATCAAAAGATTTGAGTTTGGAGTTTTATTTTGGCCTGACTCAACTATTTAGAAACTAGTTTTGATGTGTCTGGGATCATTGAGGTGTAGAAACACCTACCTGGGTCTAAGTTCAGTTGGTCTGAGATAAAGTTGATGTATTTGGACGTAATCTTTCTGCATTATTCCATCCACATTATGCAATGCACCTGTACACAGCAGGATGGATGTGCAACCACTCTTTTTGACAGAGTGTGTTTTAGGGTTTAAATTCTCACCTTCCAAACATGCGTTCTGTCG
>NW_013954516.1:40780-41022 GCF_001266775.1 Austrofundulus limnaeus | reverse complement strand
AAACAGGGATCTTGCCAGTACATCATGTCATTGTGGCAGTGATGTGAAATGAACAAGTTTTTATTTTTTCAGTATTTACTGTAAGTGATGCCAAAATATTTCTTTAGTACAAAAGAAGAAAACTTACTTTCTTGTTAAAGAATTTTCTGCCATAAATTGTGCCATGTTTTGTGTCTATGAGCAATAAATCTTCTGTTATTAGGAAAGACTGAGACCGTTAAGGACATGGGTCGCTGTCTGGG
>NW_013954516.1:32600-34715 GCF_001266775.1 Austrofundulus limnaeus | reverse complement strand
AGTAAAATATGTAAAGTCAAAACATATAAAGAACATTAATATTTTGTTTATTATCTTGATTATAGAGAATAAAATGAAATAAAATGTCCCTTAATTGTTTAAGAAAACATGTTATGACCAAAAAAATTGAACAGAGTTCTGTTCTTTAAAGGAGGCCTTCCGTGGTCAAGGTCAAAGGCAGGTGGAACGTTTAGTCCACCCAGGGTGACCACTACAGATGGCATTTGTGTTTTTCCTGAAGTCAATTGGAAAAACAAAAATGCCAATGCAAGTCTTCACACACAAGAAGATCAACAAACACACACTGCCTATATAAACAGCATCCCCTCTTGTTTATACTGAAATTTATAAACATATACTGTATAAACATATACTGTATATATTAAAGTGGGTAAATGAGTTCTTGGAAAAATATTAAATATTTTGTTGACATATCCAAACAGCATCTTAAAAAATGATGTTATAAGTTATTAAAATTCTTAAAGATCAAACAAGATTTTCTTAGTTTACACATGTAGTTTCTATAAGTTCATGAAACCTTTAAGTAATTCAGTCAAACTAGATACTGAATAACAGTAGCATATATGACCCCCACACAAATTCAAAGCACCAATGCACCAGAACTCAGACGTCTGGAGGGTTGGGGGGTGTTCATTGGTGGGCCCAATGAATAGCTGTCATAATAAATAATAATGGGTCATTATAAACGTTATTTACGTAAGCCACTGTAAGATATACACCCTACTCTTCTTGTAACAAAGTTATAAGCAAAATATTTTAGCAAGGATCTTTTTATTTTCAGTAAGTACGTACTTCTTTCATGCAAAATGAATGGACAACACAATGAGTGACATGGCTCAGTGAATTTTACTTCAGTCCATCAATAAATGTGATTATTTATTTACACAATCAAACAAAATCACTACAGTACACTTAATTGTGAGCAATCAATAAGTTTAAGAATCAATAATAACCCAGATCGTGTCCAAACTTAATTGTTCATCAATTCAGCACTTGAAATAGACAGCAAATGTCAAGCTTCGGTTTTGAATACCAGATATTTGAGGCAAATAACTTAAAGTTGACAAGGTAAAGGTGTAAGGGAAAGGGAGGAAGTAAGATATTAGTATTTCTACTTATAATCTTATCTTTAAAAATGTGGGAAACCAGAGGCGAGGCATCTCTCCATCGACGTCCGTCAGACTAGCGACACTTAGTAACAAAGCCAGTGTTACTTGTGAGATGACTGTTGAGTCACGATTCAGGTAGTAAGGGAGGTCGAACAGGGGCAAGGCAACTTCCCAGTTCCTTACTTGCTTGGACCGTCCAGGCACGAGTTACCTTTCCAGCACCAGCTGAAATCCTCGTCAAGTCGTAGGAGGAGGCAAAGCCAAACTGGATCCCGGTTCCAAAGTAAAACTTTCTCCCCACAGGAAGTCAAGACAAAGTTGCTTTTGAGTTTTCAGCTCTTGTTTTGTGGTTATGACCAGGTGTTGGTCATATCCGGATGTGAGGTTCCCTGTTGGCGATGAAGGGTAGAACTGACACAGCCCAGCTGTTAGTGTTGACTGATGGGAGGTCCGTCTCTCTCTCTACTGTTCGTGTGGAAACTGTCATTAAAAGAGGTGTTTTTAGTTCCGCCTTGAGTCTGATATGTTAGTCAGTGAAGATAAAGAAAATGTTAGAAGAAGTTGCCAAGGCCAGACTTATCTAACATAGTTATTGCTTCTGTGTAGTTCAGAAACAAAACAACCTTTTTAATTATTTACTGATGAGGGCTCTTTAAAAATAATCACTGAAAGAATGATTTACTTCACTCAAAACATTTGCAATATAATTCAGACTAATAAAACATTGATGTTTCAACTTAAACCATAATGATTAGTTTGGTTAAAGGGATCCATGATTAGTTATAACAGTAAACTTTATTTGATAAACATTTATTTTAACTGTAAAATGAAGACTGAAAAAATACTGTAGGCTGTTCAGTTTTGTAATTTCTTTCAAATATATTTTAACATGGATGGAGCCATTTTATTTACACACAAAGCATTCTGGGTAAATGATGACATCAATAGGTCCTCGGTGCGAGGCTGCTAGCGAGCTATATCCACC
>NW_013954516.1:28438-31600 GCF_001266775.1 Austrofundulus limnaeus | reverse complement strand
GGTGGATATAGCTCGCTAGCAGCCTCGCACCGAGGACCTATCCACGTCATCATTTACCCAGAATGCTTTGTGTGTAAATAAAATGGCCCCGTCCATGTAATATATTTTTAAACTTTAAAGTTTAAAAATTATAAAAAGTGAACAGCCTACAGTATTTTTAGTTTTTATTTTACAGTTAAAGTATATGTTTATCATATAAACTCAAATGTTACAACTAATAGGGGATCCCTTTAAGTAAGATATTTCCACAGAATATTTCCTGATGCTGAAATGGTGTTTGGTGTGAACGCAGCATTAGTTACTCTTCTTTTTGTCATTTTAATTTTTACATTCAGATTGAGAGCAGTTGGGACATCTTCACTATGGTTGTATTACATAGCGACCTTTATATTTTATCTTTGATATACAAGGAAGAAGCCACTTCTTCCAATTTGGGTCACGGAGTCACTAGTGCCCATATCCAACATTCACTGTGCGAGTGGTGGGGTACACCCTGGACAGGTCACAAGTCCATCACAAGGCCACATATTGACAACCATTCACTCTCTCACTCACACCTAGGGACAATTTAGAGTTACCAATCAACCTAACAGTCATGTTATTGGAGTGTGGGAGGAATCCGGAGTACCCAAAAACTCACACATACACAGAAAGAACATGCAAACTCTACCCAAAAAGGTACCCAGGCCAGGATTTGATCAGGCAGCCTTCTTGCTGAGAGGCATCAGCTCTACCATCTGAGCCACCAGGCTGCCCATTTGGTACCATAAAAATGCTTGTGCTGAGGTAATCCCCAGGTCAAGGGGTCATCCCCCCTCCTGCTTGAGGCTTAAAGCCTCTTAGAGGAGTGTGAGGAACAACACCCCGCCCTTCCTGAATGAGTCTGTGTCTGGTATCTGAGGGGTCGTGTGGGTGACCCTCAGCTAAGGTAACAGGAAGACACCAGCCACTCAATCTCTTTTCATCCAAACAGTTTGCAGCTCAAAAATCCTATTTGTCTAGTGGACCAGTCAAAGCCATGTTAAATAGGTGGGATATGACCTCAGGCCTCTCAGAATTAGCTGAGACGATCACTTGTGTTTTGATTGATAATTATTGATCACTGGGTTCAGAGGTCATTTTCAGCAATTAATATTTGTAATCTATAGTTTCCCATCCAGAAAACAAATTGAAGTTGTATTTTTGTGTATTTGGGTAAGATTCAATACTTTGTGGCTTGAAACTTTCAACTCTCGGTAATCAGCCCTCCTTCTTAAACTCTGTTTAAGCACTGGGCAATGCAGTGTTAGTTAAAACAAGAGTAGGAAACGCTCCTCTTTAATTCAATAAAAACACTTTCCTCTGGTGCTGCTTGCTGCTCATTTCTTTACTGGACTGATGTATATGCATGAGGAAGCACTGCATCATCCTCAGTGGCAAAATTACCCATGGAAGACCAAGGTCTGATATGACAGGTCACCCATCACATTTGTATTCATGAGCAGTTAAATGAATGAATTGATGAATAAATGCATAACAAGAATCCACTAAAATGTTGGATAAATGTCACAAAATGCGTGATCCAGCAAAGCTTTGAGATTTCAATTTGAAAAAGAAGCAAGACTGTGGTTCACTGCAAACACACAAAGCACAACAAAAATGTGTTCTTCCATGTATCATATATGCGACTTCTGCAGGTTGATCAATAGTGTTTGTTCATTGTATTTGTGTTAACCTCATAGTCCTCATTATAACAGAGTGGGTTAATTTCTTCTTTCTTTGTATACAGAGACTGGCTCCACACCATTTTTATGTTAAAATAACAACTTGCCGAGCTGTTTGTTGTTTTCAAGGTGGCATATTTTCTCATGTTCAATAATGAGAACATACACACACTTTGATCTAGACCCAATGCCATGAACTCTGTGTAGATTAGAATGAAATTGTTGGATCTGCTGAACATGATAAATTGCAGGCTGTTCATTCATCTGAAGATGATAGCTTGTGCAATATTTCTTTAGTATAATATACAATATAATATACAAAAAAAATGTTGTCATCTTTGCCAGCAAGTGAACCCTATTGGAAATCTCCATTCAGGCTATTTTTAGAACACTAGTTGCATGACGTCCACTTATTACTCATGCATGTACAAACTTGTAGCTTCAATGGTTTCACTCACAGTGCACCAGTTTAGTTGTGTTTAAACTCAAAGAAATTTAGGAAGTCATCATACAAATCCACTGGGAGGACCACAAAATATTGCAATACAGTTCTTAAAATCAGGGGTGGTCTTGACCTGTTAAGTGCTCTTAGTGAACACCTCCTTTGATGGAGCTACGTTGTTAAGAGCTTTGTATGTTAGGAGTAATATTTTAAATTCTATTCCAAATTTGACAGGGAGCCCGTGGAGAGAAGCTAAAATTGGAGAAATATGATCTCTCCTTCCAACTGTCATTAAAACTCTAGCAGCAGCATTTTGGATTAACTGAAGACTTCTTAAAGAGTTTTTTGGATGCCCAGATGATAAAGAATTACAGTAATCCAACCTAGACGTGATAAATGCATGAATCAGTTTTTCCTGCATCATTTTTGGACAAAATATTTCTAATTTTAGTAATATTACTCAGGTGGAAGAAGGTGGTCCTGGTAACATTTTTAATGTGGGGGTTAAAAGACATGTCCTGATCCAAAATAACACAAAGGTTCTTTACATTAGAACTGGAGGTCAAATTAATGTCATCCAGAGAAGGTGAAAGGCTACAAAGTTGATCCCTAAGATGTTCAGGTCCAAAAACCATAACCTCTGTCTTATCAGAGTTTAGAAGCAGAAAGTCAAAAGTCATCCATGTTTTTATGTCTGTAAGACATGCTTGTAGTTTAAGTAACTGGTTGGATTCATCAGGTTTCATGGATAAATATAACTGAGTATCATCAGCGTAACTGTCAGAGTGGACATTAAATTACCCCTTAAAAAGAAATAAACCAGACACAAACGTAAGCATTCAGTTTTTAAGACAGCTTTCTCTTTGCAAAGAGTGAGAAGTTTCTGAGGATGCTTAAAAACAGGTCTCAGCCAGAAAGTTCTGACCTTGGCTGGGAAAATCTGTACAATTTATTACAAGCAGAGCACAGAGAGAAACATCTTGACCAATCACAGGGTTGCTTCTTATCAGTCTCTGC
>NW_013954516.1:25461-27438 GCF_001266775.1 Austrofundulus limnaeus | reverse complement strand
CTTCAGAATAGAACTTTCCCTCAGGATAATAATAATGAAATATAAAAACTGTTTAACTTTTTTACAAACTGCAAGTTTCAGTTTAAAGGTCACCCGAGATAAGGGGTCATCAAAAGTCCTGCTCCTCTCTGGGAACAATAAAGTATTGATGAGCATGTTGCAGGAAAAGGGATGTAAAGGCAGGTGATGCATTTTTTTATCATGGGGACTATGCAGCAGGAACAGATCATAAGCAAAACAAACACACAAATTAATGGTGTTAGGACCCTAACTAACCAAGCTTGCCAACGACCGGCTGTGAGCCAAGTCCACMAATCCCATCCCTTAGGCTCAGTGACATCATCAGCTTTCATGTCGGCCAGGAGTTTATTCAAGTGTTGTACAGTTTGAGTGATGTTTCCGGAAACCTCAGGAATGCAAGTGCAACAAGAATCCTCAAATCACATGACAGAGACCACCCTGGGAAGCGAAAAGCAGGTCCAAAGCCATTTTATGTTGTAAGAGCATGTTTCTGGTGGCGATGACRAAGGGACCCAGGGCTGAGAATCCATCCTCCGCAATCTCTGTCAGATTCTCAAGCCTCATATGAAGCTGGTCAATGTGATGTGCATTATTCACCGTCCCCCACCAGGGGAGCACCCCACTCAAGAACTTCACCCYGCCTGAGATCACCTCAGACCTCTTCTGTCGGTACAGAGGTCTGGCCTCCGCCATGAACCGCGGGTAGTGGTGGGTGTTATACACCAGAGAGTCCAGTACCAAAATGTCAGGTCTCAGACCCACTAGGGCACACGTGCCAGACCACAGCGGGGTTAAAGCCTGAAAGTAGTGGGAACCACAAAGCCAGACTGAATCTTGATGACTTCCTAATCCACAATCGCCAGGCCACACAATAAGCTGAGAAACATGACTGACATTATGGAATTTTAAAGAAGACTTGGCTTTGGATGCCTTTCCTGGGAGATGACACCCAGAAGCATCCCAGGGCGGTGCTGTAGAAGTGGYGCTCAAGATGCGCCTACATCCCCGCGTGGTGCCAAGAAAAACTCTACTCTTGTGAAAAGGCATGTGAAAACAGACCAGGTGAGTCACCTGAGAAAAGTGAGGATGAACGGATTCTAATGACTCAAAGAGATGGGCATCTTTAGTCTTCAGAACTGAACTATTTGTTGCTCTTAGGTTGGTGTTAGTTAAATATTTACAAGGCTCTGTGATATTAGCTCTAACTAGTATCCATCCATTTATCACAGGTGGGACATTGTTTATAGGTGTATTTATAACAAACATATATGTCTACCCATCCCAAACTGCGACGGTCTTCACACTTAAAATACACACAAGGGTCAATTAACACAGTGGAGGTTGTATTTGCAACGCTAGTAATGTTAGGTCCAATGGTGCAACCGGGCTTCCATTGTGTGCGTGTCTTGGCAGAGTAAAATGCTGGGTTGGGACCTGTGAATTGAAATCTCTTATGTACCTGAATTTGTGGTCTGGCAGCCACTAACACCGCTTTACCTGTAATGAGAAGCCAGAAACCAGTACAATAGGAATACCACTAGGAAAGGATATTGCTGTATAGAAGACACAAGGTGGCGTTGCAACCAGTTCATCTGATTATCTTCTTCCTCGCCGCGGGTGTTGAGGTATCACAGAGGTGGCCTCACCATTGCCAAAGAGGGCGCGTCTCAGACCGTCCATGCTGTAGCGGCCACGTCTGGGCTCCTCCATCTCGAAATGGACACGTCTTGGCTCCATCACTGGCTCCATCACTCACTGGTCCACACATGTCGGTCACAGCTCAGCGCAGGGTCTCCCCTCCTGGACGATTCTTCACTGCTTGGATTGCAGAGTCACCGGGGGCCCCTGAACACTAATATGAGTAGGGTCGTTGAGTTCTTCACTGGGTTTGAGACAAACGGCCCCTAGTTGATGACCGAATCCCTTTGTAAACCAGACTTTTCCCACTACTCCACT
>NW_013954516.1:22394-23927 GCF_001266775.1 Austrofundulus limnaeus | reverse complement strand
GGTTCCTGTGAACACAGAGATTCAGGGATATGGGTTTTTAACTTGACAGCAGGGCAGAAAGAGTGTAAACTAAATGTAATCATTCTAATCTAGAACATTATTTTGTGAGCTGTAAGTAGTTACCTCTAAATTGTAGGTCGTTGTAATAGATGACAGTGCTGCTAACTCACTGTCTTTTGTTTTGAAAGGCAGGAATGTAGTCAACAGTAGCAGACAACTGTCTGTGAACAAATTAACAAATGTTAATTTGTTCTACAAAAAAACTTGATGCGCTGATAAAATTTTAAATTACTGCAACTCCCAGTGAAGTTCACAATATCCAAGTTTTATTTATATAACTGGAGTAAGGGATTCATAGCTTGTACAGCTTAAATTTCAAAGTTACTGCTACTTTCACGTGGAGGAGGATATTCTACATACAAGATCTTATAACTAGAAACTATAAGTTTCTACAATTTTTGATTAAAACTTTTGGTCGTGTTTCAATAACATGGAGATGAAAGTTTGACGAACTCAATAGCAAAACTTAGTTAAGTTTAAGTCCGAAGATTAAAAAAAATCCCAAAGTTTATTATCTTACAATTATAAGTTTTGTCAACTTTTTATCTTTTTAGAACGTAGTGTATTTTTTTCTTTTTCCAACTCTATTTGGTCAATAAATGCCTGTTCTTCTGCATTTTTATTTCCAGTATCTTTTTTTATAAGATAAGGAGTGAGCTAGCTTTTTCCCACAGCCTTGAAGCTGTGGTATGTGTGGTGTACGGATCCTAGTTTTCTGATTCTATTGAGCAAAGGATACAAACTAGTAATCATTCAGAATGTGTTATCTAGCCACAGGGTGTCCTTGTAATTTATCAGTTTCATAAAAAAATGTAATAATTGGTAACCATCCAGTGATTTTGTTGTATTTGTCCTTTCAGTTTTTGTAAGTTTAAGTTCACCCCAGGCTGTAAATATTTTGTTATTTACAATAATTATACATGTATATTTAACCTACAGTTACTCAATTTGTATTTTATGGCATTATACTTTTTATTGCATTATTAATATTTTAATCCTATTATTATTGTTGTCTAACAATACACTGTTCTCTACAGAGGCTGCTTGTTGCTTTATCAATACTCTGTTCTCATGCAGACATTCCCCTTTGACATCACTACATGTTACCTCACAGGCAAATATCTCAACAACAGTTTATCACAGCGATATAAAATTTATGTTGCAAATTTGATAAATTTCTTCTTTCTATAAATGCATTAATATGTATTATAATTTTTTGTTTAATGTGCCAGGTACTTTAATGGCAAAAGTCTATAGTTTTCTGAGAAGGGAGAGTTTTCTCATCCCCCCTCCTTCTAGTCCTGTTTTGAAAAAAAAAATGCTTTGACTTGAGGGGGGCTGTCATCATCATTATAAAATACATTGCTTCCCCCTCCCCCACTGGGTTTTTCTTTTCTTTCTTCAACTGCTGTTTTATCTAGAAAATATTTGAAAAACTCTCAGGTGGGGTTCAAACTAACTAAATAAAAGAAC
>NW_013954516.1:19471-19982 GCF_001266775.1 Austrofundulus limnaeus | reverse complement strand
TTTCAGCACCCATTTTACATCATCCCATCCCTTCTGAACAGTTTATTGTTGAGGTCGATGCCTCAGACACTGGAGTTGGTGCAGTTCTTTCTCAGAGATCTCCCAAGGACCACAAGGTGCACCCATGTGCATACTTCTCACGACGTCTCTCTCCCTCCGAACGAAACTACGATGTGGGGAATCGTGAGTTGTTAGCCATCAAGCTCGCTCTGGAGGAATGGCGACACTGGCTCGAAGGTACTGAGGTACCTTTTATTATCTGGACAGACCACAAAAATCTCTCCTACTTACAGACTGCTAAAAGATTAAATCCTCGGCAAGCTCGATGGTCACTGTTTTTCACTCGATTTAATTTCTCTATAACCTATAGACCCGGTTCCAAAAACATTCAACCTGATGCTCTTTCTCGCCAGTTCTCTACAGAAGACCAGAACCCAGAAGAAACTAATGTTCTCCCCTCTGCTTGTTTTGTTGGAGCTATTTCTTGGCCCATTCAGGCTTTAATCGAAGA
>NW_013954516.1:11696-19461 GCF_001266775.1 Austrofundulus limnaeus | reverse complement strand
CAAGGCTGCTGCTGCTGGAGTTTCTTATCTCTGATGGAATGCAGTCTCCAGTCCTCAGCCAGTGAGAGAGGAAACAAAGAAATTTTGCTGTACTTGTTAACCGTATAACTTTTTAACCAATTGGAAAATCTTAATGAAACTTTCTGAAAGTAATAGTACGTTAAAATCTTGAATAATAATAATAAAACCTTTACAAGAGCTCATCAAAGCACAGAAACAGCACTGGTTGAAGTTACTAATGATATTCTCACGGCCTCAGACAGTGGAGTTGTCCATTCTTGTCCTGTCAGATCTCAGTGCTGCATTTGATACAGTTGATCACAATATTTTATTACGTAGACTTGAAATTGAGATTGGGATTACAGGAACAGCTCTAAAATGGTTTGAGTCTTATTTAACTGATGGATTTCAGTTTGTTAATGTTAATAATGAATCTTCTTTTTACACCAGAGTTAGTCATGGAGTTCCTCAGGGTTCAGTGCTTGGACCAATCCTCTTTACTTTACATTTGCTTCCATTAGGTAAAGTTATTAAAAAGCATGGGATAATTTTCCATTGTTATGCTGATGATACTCAGTTATATTTATCCATGACACCTGATGAATCCAACCAGTTACTTAAACTTCAAGCTTGTATTACAGACATAAAAACATGGATGACTCTTAACTTCCTGCTTCTAAACTCAGATAAGACAGAGGTTCTGGTTCTTGGACCTGAACATCTTAGGGATCAACGTTGTAGCCTTTCAGCTCCTCTGTATGGCATTAATCTGACCTCCAGTTCTAATGTAAAGAACCTTGGTGTTATTTTTGATCAGGACATGTCTTTTAACACCCACATTAAAAATGTTTCCAGGACCGCCTTCTTCCACGTGTGTAATTTCACTAAAAGTAGAAACATTTTGTCTAAAAATGATGCAGAAAAACTGATTCATGCATTTATCAGGTCTAGGCTGGATTACTGTAATGCTTTATTATCTGGTCATCCAAAAAACTCTTTAAGAAGTCTTCAGTTAATCCAAAATGCTGCTGCTAGAGTTTTAATGAGAGTTGGAAGGAGAGATCATATTTCTCCAGTTACAGTTTTTCTCCCCTGGCTCCCTGTCAAATCCAAAATGGAATTTAAAATACTGTAAGAAATACGTGTTTTAATATCGGCTGAAATCAGATGAAAACACAAGTGTTAAATAAAATGATCTGCGATTGGAAATAATGTCATACAACACCAGAATTCTGGAGTGGGGGTTTATTATGCCAAGGACTGACAAGTCAAAACCACACACTGAATCAGAAACAGGAAGTCCCCTTTTTAATACAGTCCAGGAATCTTCAATGCCTGAGTTCGCCCTCTGCTGGCCTACGGCCTATGGCCAAAAATTTTTTTTAGTAGAGATATAGTTGATGTGCTCTAGGTGTAGTTTCTGTAGTCCAGATTTAATTATTCTGGTCCAGGTAAAGTTATTGTAGTCCAGATGAAGTTGATGTGTTCCAGATATAGTTTTTGTTGCCCAGATGTAGTTAATGTGTTCCAGGTATGGTTTCTGTTGTCCAGATGTAATTGATGTGGCCCAGGTGTACTTAATGTGGTCTAGATATAATTTCTGCAGTCCACATGTTGTTAATGTGGTCCAGGTGTAGTTTCTGTAGTCCTGATGTAGTTGATGTGGTCCAGGTATAGTTTCTGTAGTCCAGACGGAGTTAATGTGGTCCAGGTGTAATTTCTGTAGTCCTTAGGTCGTTAATGTGTTCCAGGTGTAGATTCTGTAGTCCAGATGTAGTTGTGGTCCAGATGAAATGAATGTGGTCCAGGTTTATTTTCTCTAGCCCATAAGTTGTTAATGTTGTTCAGAAATCGATAATGTGGTCCAGGTATAGTTTCTGTTTTCCAAATGTAGCTACTTTTGTCAAGATGAAGTTAACGTGGTCTAGGTATGTTTTCGCTAGTCCATATGTCATTAATGTGGTCCAGATATAGGTAATGTGGTCCATGTATATATTTTCTGTAATCCAGATGTAGTTGATGTAGTGAAGGTGTAGTCTTAACAATACAGATGAAGTTAATGAGGTCCAGGTATTTTTTTCTGTAGTCCAGATGTAGGTAATGTGGTACGGGATGTAGTTATTGTGGTTCAGGTATTGGTTCAATAGTCCGGATGTAGTTAATATGGTCCAGGTGTAGTTATTGGTGTCCAGGTTTATTTTCTGCTATCCAGATGTAGGTACTGGGGTCTAGGTTCAATTTATGTAGTCCAGATGTAGCAATTATATTTCAGGCATAGTTATTGTAGTCCAGATATTGTTAATGAGGTCCAGGTGTTGGTTTTGTAGTCCAGATGTTGTTCATGTGGTCCTGGTGTAGTTTCTGTAGTCCAGGTGTTGTTAATGTGATCCAGGTGTAGTTTCTCTGATCCAGTTGTAGTTGATGTGGTCCAGGTATAGTTTCTGCAGTCCAGATGTAGTGAATGTGTTCCAGGTATAATTTCTTTAGTCCTTATGTTGTTAATGTGGTCCAGGTGTATTTTCTGTAGTCCAGATGTAGTTGATGTGGTCCAGGTATAGTTTCTGCAGTCCAGATGTAGTGAATGTGTTCCAGGTATAATTTCTTTAGTCCTTATGTTGTTAATGTGGTCCAGGTGTATTTTCTGTAGTCCAGATGTAGTTGATGTGGTCCAGGCATAGTTTCTGTAGTCCAGCTGTAGTTGATGTGGTCCAGATGTAGTTTTTGTTGACATGAGATAGTAATGTGTTCCAAGAATAGATTCTGTTATCCAGATGTAGATAATGTGTTCCAGTTGTAGTTTATGTGGTCCAGATGTAGTTGATGTGGTCCAGGTGTAGTTTCTGAAGTCCAGATGTGGTTCATGTGATCCAGGTGTATTTAATGTGGGGCAGTTATTTTTTATGTAGTCCAGATGTAGTTATTGTTGTCCAGATGGAGTTATTTTGGTCCAGGTGTATTTTTTCTAGCCCCTATGTTGTTAGTGTGGTCCAGATATAGATAATGTTGTCCAGGAACAGTTTCTGTTGTCCAGATGTAGCAAATGTGGTGCAGATGAAGTTAACAAGGTCCAAGTATGTTTTCTCTAGTCCATATGTCGTTAATGTGGTCCAGATATAGGTAATGTTGTCCAGGTATAATTTCTGTATTCCTGATGTAGCTAGTATGGTCCTGATGAAGGAAATGTTGTCCAGGTATATTTTCTCTAGTCCATTAGTCATTAATGTGGTCCAAATATAGATAATGAGGTCCTGGTATAGTTTCTGTTTTCCAGATGTAGCTAATATGGTCCTGATGAAGTCAATGTTGTCCAGGCTTATTGTCTGTAGTCCATATGTCATTAATGTTGTCCAGATGTACTTAATGTGGTCCATGTAGAGTTTCTGTAATCCAGATGTAGTTGATGTAGTGCATGTGTCATTTTTGCAGTCCAGATGTAGTTAATGTGGTCCAGATGTAGTTATTTTGGTCCTGGAATTCGTTCTGTAGTCCAGATGTAGGTAATGTTGTCCAGATGTAGTTATTGGGGTCCAGGTTTAGTTTCTGCAGTCCAGATGTAGGTACTGGGGTCTAGGTTTAATGTCTGTAGTCCAGATGTAGTTATTATATTTCAGGCATATTTATTGTAGTCCAGATATTGTTAATGTGGTCCAGGTGTAGTTTTTTTGTCCAGATGTAGTTTATGTGGTCCAGGTATAGTTTCTGTAGTCCAAATGTAGTAGATATAGTTCAGGTGTAGCTTCTCTTGTCCAGATGTAGTTGATGTGGTCTCGGAATAATTTCTGTAAAGTTAATGTGGTCCAGGTATAATTTCTTTAGTCCTTATGTTGTTAATGTGGTCTAGGTGTAGTTTCAGTAGTCCAAATGTAGTTGATGTGGTCCAGGCATAGATTCTGTAGTCCGGATGTAGTTGATGTAGTTCCACATGTAGTTTTTGTTGTCCAGATATAGTAATGTGTTCCCGGCATAGTTTCTGTTGTCCAGATGTAGATAATGTGTTCCAGGTACAGGTTATGTGATCCGCATGTAGTTAATGAGGTCTAGGTATAGTTTCATCTGTCCAGATGTGGTTGATGTCATCCAGGGTTATTTAATGTGGTCCAGGTATAGGTTCTGTTGCATAGATGTAGCTTATGTGGTCTAGATGAAGTTAACGTGGTCCAGGTATATTTTCTGTATTCCATAACTTGTTATTGTGGTCCAGATGTGTTCAATGTGGTACATGTATAGTTTCTGTAATCCAGATGTAGTTAATGTGGTCCATGTATAGTTTCTGTTATCCAGATGTAGTTGATGTGTTGCATGTTTACTTTTTGCAGTCCAGATGTAGTTAATGTGGTCCAGATGTAGCATTTGTGGTCCAGGTTAATTTCTGTAGTCCAGATGTAGTTGATGTGGTCCAGGTAAAGTTTCTGTAGTCCAGATGTTTTAAGATGTTCCAGTTTTTGTTTCTGTAGTCCAGATGTAGTTAACGTGGTCCAGGTATAATTTCTTTAGTCCTTATGTTGTTAATGTTGTTAAGGTGTAATTTCTGAAGTCCAGATATAGATAATGTGTTCCAGGTGTAGTTTCTGTGCTCCAGATGTAATCAATTGGGTCCAGGTATAGTTTCTGTAGTCCAGATGACCTTGATGTGATCCAGGTGTTTTTAATGTGCGCTAGGTATTGTATATGAGTCCAGATGTATTTATTGTGGTTCAGATAAACCTAATGTAGTCCAGTTATATTTTCTCTATCCCACATGTTTTTAATGTGGTCCAGATATAGTTATTGTGGTCCAGGGATAGTTTCTCTTGGCCAGATATAACTAATGTGTTCTAGATGAAGTTAACGTGGTCAAGGTATGTTTTCTGTAGTCCATATGCCGTCAATGTTGTCCAGATGTAGTTGATGTGGTCCAGGTAAAGTTTCTGTAGTCCAGATGTTTTAAGGTGGTCCAGGTGTTGTTTCTGTAGTCCAGATGTAGTTAATGTGTTCCAGGTATAATTTCTTTAGTCCTTATGTTGTTAATGTTGTCAAGGTGTAGTTTCTGTAGTGCGGATGTAGTTGATGTGTACTAGGTAAATCTTCTGTAATCCAGATGTAGTTAATGTGCTGTATGTTTACTTTCTGCAGTCCAGATGTAGTTAATGTGGTCCAGATGTAGTTATTGCTGTCCAGGTTAATTTCTGTAGTCCAGGTGTAGTTGATATAGTTCAGGTGTAGTTTCTGTAGTCCAGATGTTTTAACTTGGTCCAGGTGTTGTTTCTGTAGTCCAGATGTAGTTAACGTGGTCAAGGTATAATTTCTTTAGTCCTTATGTTGTTAATGTTGTCAAGCTTTAGTTTCTGTAGTCCAGATGTAGTTGATGTGGTCCAGGTAAATTTCCTGTAGTCCAGATGTACTTGAGGTTTTCCAGATGTAGATTTTGTTGTCCAGATATAGTACTGTGTTCCAGTAATAGCTTCTGTTGTCAAGATATAGATAATGTGTTACAGGTGTAGTTTCTGTGCTCCAGATGTAATCAATGTGGTCCAAGTATAGTTTCTGTWGTCCAGATGACATTGATGTGATCCAGGTGTTTTAATGTGCGCCAGGTATTGTATATGTAGTCCAGATGTATTTATTGTGGTCCAGATAAACTTAATGTAGTCCAGGTATATTTTCTCTATCCCAGGGGTGTCAAACTCCAGTCCTCGAGGGCCGCTATCCTGCATGTTTTAGAGGTTTTCCAGCTCCAACACACCTGATTCAGTGATTGAATTAACTCTTCAAATTGGGCAGAAGCCTGTTAATTACCCAGCGATCAAAATCTGGTGTGTTGGAGCAAGAAAACCTCTAAAACATGCAGGATAGCGGCCCTCGAGGACTGTAGTTTGACACCCCTAATGTGGTCCAGATATAGTTAATGTGGTCCAGGGATAGTTTCTCTTGTCCAGATATATTGAATGTGTTCTGGTTGAAGTTAACGTAGTCCAGGTATATTTTCTTTAGTCCATATGTTGTTAATGTTGTCCAGATGTAGTTAATGTGGTCCATGTATAGTTTCTGTAATCCAGATGTAGTTGATGTGGTGCAGGTGCAGTTTTTGCAGTCCAAATGTAGTTAATGTGGTCCAGGTATTGTTTCCATAGTCCAGATGCAGGCAATGTGGTACAGATGTAGTTATTGCTGTCCAGGTATTGGTTCTGTAGTCCAGATATAGTTAATGTGGTCCAGATGTAGTTAATGTGGTCCAGGTATTGTTTCCGTAGTCCACATGTAGGCAATGTTGTCCAGATGTATTTATTGGGGTCCAGATTTAGTTCCTGCTGTTTTATTTAGTTACTTTGGTCTAGGATTATTTTCTGCAGTCCAGATATAGTTATTATATTTCAGGCATTGTTATTGTTGTCCATATATTGTTAATGTGTTCCAGGTGTAGGTTTTTTAGTCCAGATGTACTTTATGTGGTCCAGGTTTAGGTTCTGTAGTCCAGATGTAGTTATTGTGGTCCAGATGAAGTTAACATTGTCCAGGTATATTTTATGTACGCCATAACTTGTTATTGTTGTCCAGATGTGTTCAATGTGGTACATGTATAGTTACTGTAATCCAGATGTAGTTGATGTGTTGCATGTTTACTTTTTGCAGTCCAGATGTAGTTAATGTGGTCCAGATGTAGCTATTGTGGTCCAGGTAAATTTCTGTAGTCCAGATGTAGTTGATGTGGTCCAGGTAAAGTTTCTGTAGTCCAGATGTTTTAAGGTGGTCCAGGTGTTGTTTCTGTAGTCCAGATGTCGTTAACATGTTCCAGGTATAATTTCTTTAGTCCTTAAGTTGTTAATGTTGTCAAGGTGTAGTTTCTGTAGTCCAGATGTAGTTGATGTGGTCCAGGTAAAGTTTCTGTAATCCAGATGTAGTTAATGTGCTGTATGTTTACTTTTGCAGTCCAGATGTAGTTATTGCGGTCCAGGTGTAGTTATTCTTGTCCAGGTTAATTTCTGTAGTCCAGATGTAGTTGATATAGTTCAGGTGTGGTTTCTGTAGTCCAGATTTTTTAAGGTGGTCCAGCTGTTGTTTCTGAAGTCCAGATGTAGTTAACGTGGTCAAGGTATAATTTATTTAGTCCTTATCTTCTTAATGTTGTCAAGCTTTAGTTTCTGTAGTCCAGATGTAGCTGTTGTGGTCCAGGTAAATTTTCTGTAGTCCAGATGTACTTGAGGTTTTCCAGATGTAGTTTTTGTTGTTCAGATATGTCAGGTTTAAACACTAAACATTTGTAGAACTGAACTGTAAGGAAAGACACAGACAGAGTCAATAAAGTTTTACTTGCAAGGAGAGTGCCCGGAGACTGCTTTCAGTTACAATCTCTCACCACACTCTGAAGCAGTCTCCGCTCTCACAGGCTTTTATTTAGTTTGGGAATGCCCTAGTTACATAGTGTTTCAACCGCTCAAGGGTGGGGAAAAAACGGTTGAAACAGGTTTGACATATTTTCAGTGAATCATCACATTCCGTTCCCAAGAGATAAAAACAACTCATGGTCGTGCTGCAGATACCACAGTTGCAGCGCTTGAAAAATAACTTCTCCTTCTCACGCCTTGGTTTCGGTCAAACTGCAAACATTATGAGAGCTGAGATAACAAGTTAATAAGAGAGATAACAATATAAGATTCGTAGAAATATTCTAACAAGATATAGTACTGTGTTCCAGAAATAGCTTCTGTTGTCGAGATATACACTCACCGGCCACTTTATTAGGTACACCACGCTAGTAACGGGTTGGACCCCCTTTTGCCTTCAGAAC
>NW_013954516.1:9478-10696 GCF_001266775.1 Austrofundulus limnaeus | reverse complement strand
TGTCACTCCTTGACTTGGGTTGGAAGTATAAATCTGTGCTTATAAAATCAGTACATTGGTCACTAGATAGTTTACCTAAGAGTTTACCTTCTCCTGTTCTGTTAACACAGGTAAAATTGTTTTTTGCCACTTTGTTAGAAAACGTTGGTTTTTCCTTTTCAGCTTTAGTCAAAGGATAAATCATGTCCCATTTTTCACAGTCTGATTTTGGATTAGTGAAGTTCATGACACCTATTATACATGTTTGATTAAAAGTTGCTGGTACCATTCACAACAGCGGTCTCAGGCCCAGACACACGATACAGTCTGTGTTGGTTGTGTTTGCTGCCTGTTCTGCCATTAACAACCAATTGTTGGATGTGCCCGATATTCCGGTGGCTATTATAAACCACTCGTCCAGTGTAGGATTTATTACAATCTTGGACTGCATTGATGACGTTGACTTCGGCCCCTTGGTGATGGTAGGCGATGTGGCTGTCGTAGTCAAATTGGGGCAAAATGAAACCGTAACACAGGGATAGGTGTGGTGCGGTCGCCACACGCAAAGGGCTACCACATGGCAGAGTGGATTGGGATATTCTCCGACCCCAATGGGTTTTCCAAAAGGAACAATGGTAGTATTTACATCTAAGATAAGGTTGTACATTGAGTTCGTGACTTTAAGTCTCCCTTTCCATTTTTAGCCCTGTCACTTGTTCCATAAGAATCTGGGCTCCATGTGTGATCAGTTGTGGAGAAAACGTGCTGCCAATCGTGTCCCGTTTGTTTTATTCCAGTACTATCCAGATACCACTCATAACCCTTCCAACCACGTGCAGACCATCCTCCAATTGTAAATTTTGTTTTGTCAAATATCACAGAGGCCTGAGTTCTATTGTTCTGGTAACAGTAATAGAGTTCCCCTGTGCTTCCTGTATCGTTGGCTTTACAAGGATTGGTCAGTTTTCCTGTCATGAGTGGGGGTTTTGCATAGTAGTAACCTACTCTTCTTTTGGTTACTAGAATGTGTCTGTCATTGCCGTGGTTCATCGGATGGCCAAAAAGTTCTTTGCTTGTAACTAAAGGCCATAAAAACCAAAATAGTATGAAAAACATAATGGGCCTCTTGCAAAAACATGTTCGTATTTTTTATCCTAAATTTCTCTTACTTTTGTTCGTACAAAGGGTCCGTACGAACATGTCACGTCAGATTCAACAAACTCTTCTATCTTCAGGAAA
>NW_013954516.1:7035-8478 GCF_001266775.1 Austrofundulus limnaeus | reverse complement strand
GTTATTAGGGAGGAAAATCCGTCTGGATAACAGCAGACTGACTGCTCGTAAAATATACATATGCAATATACACATGAATTTTGTTCGTATCTGAAAAAACTCTTAGAATACGAAAACATTGGCGAATGCCACAAATTCTCCTAAATCACTCATACGCACAACTTAAGAACAAATCTGTGCGTACGAACGGTTCTTGCATGAGGCCCAAAATGAGTGTAATGAGGATTATGTCCACATGATACACGCATTGTGGAGTTTCTCTGGGTGACTCATACCATCTATGTCGCCCCCTAGGGCAGGGCTCGTCCTGGTCTTCCATCTCAGTCACAACACAGCATAGGGKTTCCCTTACCTGGACAACCCTGTGCTATTCAGTATACAAAGCCACCAAACCAGAATAGTCTGATAGTGCCAGGGTGGAGCTGCTCACCAGGGTTTGTTTTTATCTTGCAGAATGCTTCTTCTGCTTCTTCAGTCCACTGTACTTTATCAGTCATTTTTAAATCAGTTTTATACATTAGTGAGCTTAAAGGTGTTGTTATGTCTGCATAATTTGGAATCCAACTCCTGCAGTAGTTTGTTAATCCGAGAAATGACATCATCTGTTTCTTTGTCTGTGGTTTTGGTGCTTGTAAAACTGCTGCTTTTCTTTCTGGGACAATGGTTCTTCCTCCTACACTCAGCTGATGTCCCAGATATTTAACTTGTTGTTTGCACATTTGAAGCTTGTTTTTACAGACTTTATGACCTTCTTCATAGAGATGTTTTAGAAGGGCGATAGTGTCTGTTTTACATTGCTCATATGTCTCAGAGGCCAGTAGAATGTCATCAACATAGAGCAGGACCTGACTTCCCTGCGGGGGAAGGAATTTTGCCAGACTGCTAGACATTACCTGAGAGTAGATAGTGGGGCTCTCGCAGTATCCTTGAGGGAGTCTAGTAAATGTTAGCCTCTTTTGACCATAAGTAAATGCAAACTAGAACTGACTGTCTTTGTGGACAGGTACTGAGAAAAATGCATTGCTGATGTCCACCACAGTGAAATATGTTGCCTTTGGGTTAAGTGAGTTTAGAAGCGTGTGTGGATCTGGGACGCAGGGGGCTCTCTGAATGACTGCATTATTTACTGCCTGGAGATCCTGTACCATCCTCCATCCTTGGGAKGGTGGGGCCTTTTTTACTGGAAAAATGGGAGTGTTACATGGCGAATCTTGACATTCTGCGATCACTCCTGCTTTAAGCAAATCTTCTRTGACTGGTTTAATGCCCTCCTGTGCATCTGGTTTCAGGGGGTATTGTCTCACTCTCGGTCTATATTCTGTTTTAGGCCTAATTACCACTGGTAATGCTCCTTTTACCAAACCCACATCCGACGGTCCTTGTGACCATAACTGTGCAGGAATTTGTTTTGTGAGCAAGTTCTCTTCCTCTTCAGTCAAATGA
>NW_013954516.1:4673-6556 GCF_001266775.1 Austrofundulus limnaeus | reverse complement strand
TCAGAATACAGGTAAGACACTGTGATGTTAGCTGGGGTCAACTTTTCTAAGTTTTTGAAATATTGAACGTCTGGACCTGGTCTTATCATGTATTTCATTGTTACATGAAGTTCGTCTGAGGTGTGTTTGTCGTGGATTTGCTGCAGATGCTGTTTAGCTTTTCGTAAAAGTTCTTCTCCTACTTTGGTTGGAGGCTTGTTTGGAATTTCAAACGTGTAATAGTACTTAGGGGTGTTATGACCTTCTAACACCATGAGGGATTTTTTCTCTCCTAATCTTTTCACTGTTATTCCATCAACTGTAGAGACGAGGGATAGGCCTAGATTTATAAGTCCATCTCGCCCTAACAGATTAACTGGACAACTGGGCATCATAAGTATGGACATTTGACACGACTTTCCACATGGATCTCTTATCCAGATGGGGCAAGATTCTGGAACTTTGCGCAAATTTCCCTGTGCTGATCTTACCAAAATGGAGGTTTTGCTCTGCTGTACCCCCATTATTGGTTGTTTAAGTGTGGTTCTACAAGCTCCACTATCACACAAGAACACTACATCCTGTCCATTTACTTTTAATGTCACTTCAGGTCTTACTTTTTCTTCAAAYAAAATGTCTTCCAGGTTCATCACTTCTGTCTCTGCCTTGCTCTCTTTTTCTTCAGAATAATCTGGTTCTAGTCACGCTGAACTGGAGGGGTTGTTGTGAGGATTGCTTCTACAATCTCTAGCCATGTGTCCCTCTTTTCCGCAGGACCAGCAGGCCCTGGGATTTCCCCTGCCCCTAGAAGGTCCTTCTCTCCCTCTTCCTCTGCTTCTTCCTCTACCTTTTCCTCTAATTTGTGGGTTCTGCCAGTAAACAGTGTGTTCATCCTCTTCAACCCAGAAGGTTGCTTTCTCGGTTGATTTGGAGCTCTTTTTAATTATTGTTACTCTCTCAGCATGAACAGCATGTGTTAAGTAATCTGACAGTGTTCCATTTGGGAGTCCTTTATAATGTTTAGATACGCAGTGGTGTATTTGTGAGGTTGACCCTGCATGTAATGCGTTTTTTAACTGCTGTTGGTATGGGCCATTCTCTTGACCATCATCTATTAGTCCACTGTGGGCTCTGAAAACTTTAGTCATTCTGACTCTATAGTCATCAAAAGGTTCATCATCTTTTTGTCTGCAGCGTCCTATTTCAGTATAGTCTGCTCGCTGTCTTTATCTTTGTCTGACATGGTCGTTCAGTGCTTGGGCTCTATGATTTAGCATAGCGCTATTTGGGGCCAGAGGTGTAGGAGGGATTTGGGTGTCGTTTGGGTCATAATCGCCTCTAACCAGGTGCCAGGTGGCTCCCATGATACACATCCATACCTGCTGCAATTCTATTCCATTTAGGTGATAAGAGGCTCTTAAATTGTCTACGCCTTGAATGCATTGCTCAACATCTTCTTTGGGAGGTGGTATGCCTTCACATGCTTTTTAACACCCTCTTGGGTCCATGTTCGGTATACTAATACCTGATCTGGATAAATTCCTCCTGCACCATTGTCTTGGCCCATCATAGGGTGGGGGAGTGCCATCAGTGGACAGATCTCAAGTTCACGTTCATTGTTAGTCAAAAGTTTAGGGAGGGTGGGAGAAAATACTTTCCCCATTTTTTAGACCATTTACGTTCTTCCCCATGGCTTCTAGTAATCCTTGGCATGTCTTTATAAGGGGAAGGTGCGCTCGGTTCTGCTATTTCCTGTTTTTCCTCATCAAGGTATGGGGGATTGTGAACTTGTTTGATTAAAACTCTGTAGGGGGAGACCACTATTTCATTATCTTCCTGCCTGTTAAACATTTGCTGTTTAGTTCATACTTGCTCTCTTCCTTTTTCTTCACTTGCCTTATCTT
>NW_013954516.1:0-1538 GCF_001266775.1 Austrofundulus limnaeus | reverse complement strand
GTGATTGAATTAACTCTTCAAATTGGGCAGAAGCCTGTTAATTACCCAGCGATCAAAATCTGGTGTGTTGGAGCAAGAAAACCTCTAAAACATGCAGGATAGCGGCCCTCGAGGACTGTAGTTTGACACCCCTAATGTGGTCCAGATATAGTTAATGTGGTCCAGGGATAGTTTCTCTTGTCCAGATATATTGAATGTGTTCTGGTTGAAGTTAACGTAGTCCAGGTATATTTTCTTTAGTCCATATGTTGTTAATGTTGTCCAGATGTAGTTAATGTGGTCCATGTATAGTTTCTGTAATCCAGACGTAGTTGATGTGGTGCAGGTGTAGTTTTTGTAGTCCAAATGTAGTTAATGTGGTCCAGGTATTGTGTCTGTAGTCTACATGTAGGCAATGTGGTCCAGATGTAGTTATTGGGGTCCAGGTTTAGTTTCTGCAGTTTTATTTAGTTACTTTGGTCTAGGATTATTTTCTGTAGTCCAGATATAGTTATTATATTTCAGGCATAGTTGTTGTAGTCCATGTATTCTTAATGTGTTCCAGGTGAAGGTTTTTTAGTCCAGATGTAGTTTATGTGGTCCAGGTGTAGTTTCTGTAGTGCAGTTTTAGTTATTGTGGTCCAGATGAAGTTAACGTGGTCCAGGTATATTTTCTGTACTCCATAACTTGTTATTGTTGTCCAGATGTGTTCAATGTGGTCCATGTATAGTTTCTGTAATCCAGATGTAGTTGATGTGTTGCATGTTTACTTTTTGCAGTCCAGATGTAGTTAATGTGGTCCAGATGTAGCATTTGTGGTCCAGGTTAATTTCTGTAGTCCAGATTTAGTTGATGTGTTCCAGGTAAAGTTTCTGCAGTCCAGATGTTTTAAGGTGGTCCAGGTTTTGTTTCTGTAGTCCAGATGTAGTTAACGTTGTCCTGGTATATTTTCTTTAGTCCTTATGTTGTTAATGTTGTCAAGGTGTAGTTTCTGTAGTCCAGTGTAAAGTTTCTGTAGTCCAGATGTAGTTGAAATGGTCCAGATGTAGTTTTTGTTGTCCAGATATGGTACTGTGTTCCAGGAATAGCTTCTGTTGTCCAGATATAGATAATGTGTTCCAGGTGTAGTTTCTGCGCTCCAGATTTAATCAATGTTGTCCAGGTATAGTTTCTGTAGTCCAGATGACCTTGATGTGATCCAGGTGTTTTTAATGTGCGCCAGGTATTGTATATGTAGTCCAGATATATTTAATGTGGTCCAGATAAACTTAATGTAGTCCAAGTATATTTTCTCTATCCCTCATGTTTTTAATGTGGTCCAGATATAGTTAATGTGGTCTAGGGATAGTTTCTCTTGTCCAGATATATCCAATGTGTTCTAGTTGTATTTCATATGTTGTTAATGTTGTCCAGATGCAGTTAATATGGTCCATGTATAGCAGGGGTATTCAATTAAAATTTAGAAAGGTCCAGTCAGAGAACATTTTATGAGACAAATTTAAAGGTAATTTAAAAGTTAGTATTCTGAAATAGATAATTTGTGAATATATTTAAATAT
>NW_013954515.1:26865-27316 GCF_001266775.1 Austrofundulus limnaeus | reverse complement strand
ACACACACACACACACACACACACACACACACACACACACACACACACGTATACAAAAACAGAAACAAGTGCTGCAACAACTGGCATCAAAATGAAAGAAAACAGAAGAGCACATGGTTCGGTAGTTTTACCTCACTCAAGAATAATTCAACACAAACAGCCTCTTAAACTGAAACATAACAAAACACATTCATCAATAAAGGTCAATAAAAAAAATGCAGCGAAGTGTTAAGATTTCTAAAAGCATCCCTATATATTTCTGCTCTTGATTGGCTTTAAAATGCATTTAAAAAAACGAAATAATCGCACCTAATTAATCAGTTTTAATTAATTACGCGCCATTGATAGCGTTAATTACAACAATATCAGTGAAGTCAGCGTTTGTGCTCCACTGCTGCACCCACCCCCTCCACGAGGACGCACACATCTCACTCCAACCTCGATTATAACC
>NW_013954515.1:25277-25865 GCF_001266775.1 Austrofundulus limnaeus | reverse complement strand
AAAAAAAAAAAAGGGGGGGGAATGCAGCTTTATAATGAATGAAAAGCCTGTGAGTTACAGCAATTTAATGACAATGGAGACAGTAATGCAGGACAACTTAAAATCATCAAGAAAACTACATAAAAACACACCCGATCAGATGAACACACATCCTACAGAAATACCTCCTTACTAGTTATAAATCTCCTTTTATTTGTTATTAATTTGCAAAAGTGCAAGTCATCAACTAATTTTCCTTTCCTCTTTTTATGCAAAACCATGCCATGTGACTTACCATTAATAGGAATACTATTAATAGCTATTTTTTTGTATTCTTATTAAACTTTATTTTAAATGACTGCGTTAAACTTGGGGAACCCACAACCTAAACTTCAAGAAAAGTATGAGAATTTCAATTAAATCTTTTTTTTTTTTTTACTCTTTCTTATTTACCTGTTTCAGTACATTCCAACCCTCATCTGGTTGTATCATCAAAGTGCCTGTGACAACTATTTTTTTATAATACATATGAATGTATTTTTGGAAAGATAACATCGATAACATACTGTAGGAAATATTTCACGCTGCTGAGATGAACAGCTGTTGAGA
>NW_013954515.1:13099-23978 GCF_001266775.1 Austrofundulus limnaeus | reverse complement strand
CCCTTTGTACGAACAAAAGTAAGAGAAATTTAGGATAAGAATACGAACATGTTCTTGCATGAGGCCCAATGTTTCAATAAACAAAAACCAGAGTTTTCTTTCTCAAAGAGAAATGTCACTTGATGTCACTTCCTGTTTCACTTTAGCTGAGCCAAATTCAAAAGAAAATGTGTCAATTATGTGTCATAACGGTTCAAATCATGAGTATTATGTCAAGTTTCTTAAATATAAATATATTTTCTTTGACTTTTTGTATTTCGTGGTTATGCGTGTCACAGGCACTTTAACAAGGTTGCTGAAATGAGCTTCCTTCACAGGACATACGGGTGCAGCTCGGAGTAAAGCCGCTGCTCCACTGGATCAAAATGAGTCGGTTGAGGTGGTTCAGGAGCCTGACTTGGACACCTCTCTTTTCAGGGATTGTGTATCTGGCCTGGGAAAGCCTTGTGATCCCAGGATAAGCTGGGGAGTGATGTTTGRGTTTCTCTCCTGCACCTGTTACTTCTGTGACCCAACTTTGGATCTACAGTAGTAGATGGAGAATTTCAGTGCACATTTAAAAATCTACCATGACATGTGTTCTCTTTAAAACAATCAGTTTTCTATGAAACATTAAAAAAACTGATGTACGCAACTTTGGTTAGTAAAAATTGGATGACCCTCCTGCTGCCCTTGGGTCAAAATGACTGAGATCTGGTCTTTCATTGCAGGAATGTTGAACGAGGAGGATACCAATGTGACAAGAGCTGAAGTTAGCCAATCTATAACAAGTTATTTTTTTATTACAATGCTTCATTATTGTAATTTGCTGTCACAGTTGAGCCATTATTTTTTGCTCATTTAAATTGACCTCAAAGTTTCTATTGATAAGTTTGACAAATGTAGTGAACTTTTCAGTATCCTCTGGCAGATAGAATGGGCAGAAACAAAGTGTTTTAATATGTTTTATATCTGTACTTGTACATTAACTGCTCAGCAATGTTGGAGACAACAATACATGTTAGGGGTGTTTTAAATCAATTTTCTTTATTTTGTTGGTGGTCCTATGTTTGATTGAGTTCTTGTTTTGATGTTTTATGTCGGTTTTATCTAGAATTGAGTTATGAAAGAAATAAAGAAAAAAATTTCTTTGTTTCTTTTTACTCTAAATTAAATAAAATTTGACCTTTGTGTGAAAAGACAGCCAGTGATCACAGTTTGTCCTCACAAATCTCAGATACAAATCAATCACACCAACTAACTTGGCTGCAAAGATGAACGTAGTTCTGAGAATATTAACGAATTAAATACTAAATCTGATTATTTTACTTCCCTGTTCTTATTTAACTTGAAAGAAATGATTGGAGTACTATTCAAAAAGAAGCAGAAAGCAATTCTTCTATTTATGAACTTGATTATTTCAATCCACTGCCTCTTCTTGTTCTGTTTTATATATCTGATTATAAATGCTTGATAAAAGTCATCAAACTAAATGTTTGGAATATTTTGACTATGACAAATTTACAGATGAGACGTGTGCTCTTGGTCACACACTCATATTACAGTAAAACTAATAGAAAAACAGTGACAATGACAGTGCAGACAAAAGCCAGTACAGGTACAGTGTTGCGTTGTGTGATGTCTGTGTCTGTGTACTGTACATTATTATTATTTTATCATTTTTATTTTACATTATTTCATATTTTTATTTTTATTATTATTACTTTGATTTTATTATTATGGCTACAGTTGATAATGTCGCACAGAAATATACTGTTTTGTGGATTTAAGTATCTGCTGCTGCTGTTACACCTGCATTTCCCCGCTGCAGGACAATAAAGGATGTTTCTATTCTATTAGACAGTATGTGGGGGTGTTTGCATGTGCTTTACAAAAATACAAACTGTTAGAAAATATTTATGTGAGAAAACTCTGTTAATGAAAGGTTTTCATGGAGAAAATTGCCATATTCTGCTAGAGATCGGTTTTTATTGGGAAAATATTCTGTTTAGGAAATGTTTCCATGGTGCTAAGATTCGGCCAGGAGAATTATTTCCATGGTGGAAAAAATCATGTTAAAGGAACTGTCACATTGGTTAAAGATTCCCTTAGAGCAGTGTTTCCCAAAGTGGGGTCCCGAAACATCAAGGTGGGGTCCTGAAAAGATTTTCTAAATTAATTACATTTTTGCCTTAGTTGTTACAAATGAGTGAGGTTAGTTTATTTAAAATGGATAAATGTAGTATAAAAATATTGTTACTATGCCCATGTTTTGTTGACCTGATACAAATGTTTATCATCCAAAAATAGTTGGGGCACAGGTCTCTGCTACTGTTATTTTGTGGGTCAAAAACTGAAAAGTTTGGGAACCACTTCACTTTGGTTCCCAAAGTTGGGCTTGGGACCCAATTATGGGTCATGAAGCACCTTGGATAATCTCCAGAAACCAATTTAAAGGCTAATAAAATAATTGCTGATGTAATATTTTTCCTATAATTATTACAAAAACACAAAATAAGTAAAAATAAGTATTTATATTTGTGTATAAGCTGTTTAGATTGTAAAAAAGCCTGTGTTTTTAGGGTTATTAACAAAGTTCATGTACTCAGACCAGTAATATTTAGGGTCAAGTTTTTGCCATGGATATTTTATGGGTCAGAAGACAAAAAGTTTGGGAACCACTGCGCTAGAGAAAGATACTTGGTACCAAGAGAAAATCTGTGGAAAGACTCTCTTTTGGGGGATGATTTTTTAGGGAAATATTCATATGCAGTGAAAGTTCTGTTAGAAACATAAACTTTGGGGGAAAGATTGTACTAAAAAAGGTTTCCATAAAGAAAATATTTTAAGAAAACTTTCCTATAGGGTAAAAACTGCTAGAGAAAGACTTTGTAAAATTGATACAAGGGAAAGATTTTGTTAGTAAATATTTCTACAGAGAGAGTTCTGCTAGAAAACATTATTTTCATAGAACAATTCAAACAGGAAAAATGTGCTTGAAAAGGATTACCATCGGGAAATGATTTTACTAGATCAATGTGGAAAAGGTTGTTAGGAAAATATTTACTTGGGTGAAATATTCTGCTTGAACAATGTTTCTGTGAAAACAGATTCTGCTGAGAAAGATTCTGTGGGGGCAAAATCCAAACATGGCAAATTTCACATTGAAAGATTCCCTTGGGTAAAGATTCTGTTCAGAAGATTCCTTTAGGAGAAAGATTCTGTTTACCAATTCACATTGTGCTGCTGTTAAAAGCTCAAGGGGTGTCTGATCTGGTTTTTGTTACTTTTTAAGTAACTTATTTAGTAAAAACACATAAGGACTGGTCCAAAAGCTAATTCTAAAGCACTAAAACCCCAGCTGACCCATGGAACATTCCTCAGAATCAACATTAGACAATATTTTACGTGTTCAGAATATTAATATTTCATCCAGTGTAGTGGTTCCCAAAGTAGGGGTCGGGACCTCTTTGTGGGTCACAAAACATTAAGTTGGGGGGGTCCTAAGATGATTTCCAGACATCATTTAAATGATAATGAAATAATCAAATATTTTCGTCAGGATTATTGCAAAATTTTTTTTTTGCAATAATCATAAATTAATAAAAATTAGTATCAGTTACTAGGTGTTTATATTTATTATTCCCACGTTTAACAGCAAAATTTGCATACATGTAATGTGGTCAAGAGTGTCTGCAACTGTTATTTTGTAGGCCAGAAGCAAAAATGTTTGAACATCACTGATCTAGTGGATAAGTAAGACATGTGACCAACACTTCTGACAGCTTTCAGCTGCTGACGATAATGTTGATCAATAATATTTAAAGAACTCAATTCGTGCTTATAAATTTAGCAAGTGCAAATCCACTAATGAATTAAAAAATTAGCAAAAGCCCTAAAGCACTAATCAGGAATTAGTTCCCCTATTAGTGCTTTAGGACAGAGGTTCTCAAATGGGGGTCCCAGGACCCCCAGGAGTCCACGAGAGGTATCGTGGGGATCCTCAAAATAATTAACAAATTAATTTGGTTTTTATTTTTAAAAATGCATGGAGAACAACAAACTAATGAAACAAACATAATAAACTTAATAAAAATATATATTCCCATGACATTTAGGGGTTTATGAGGAGGTCCCTGGAATTTTTTCACCCTTGTAAGGGGTCCCCAGAATTAAAGAGAACCCCTGCTTTAGGGGAACTGTGCCCACCACTGTTTAGGACTGAGGGAAGTTTGGGTTCGTCATGTACTGAGGATGGCTACAGAAATGAATAAAAGTCCTGATAAGAATAGAAATACAAGTTTGCACGTGTGTGTTGATCTAAGGATGTGAGACAGGAATGGCCTTCTGAAGACCTCAACATTCATTTTTAATGATCTACTTTGGACCAGGAAGCAGCCCAAGTGTACAAAAGTATTATAAAACACAAAAAAATACAATGAAAATAATCAACATTGTCTGTTCTGATGTAGTTAAAAACTGATCACAGACGTACATTTGTGCATAGCAAAAACTTGAAAATGAAGAGTTTTCAATTGAACACAGAGGCTAATCAGTGATGACGTTTACAAGCAGCAAAAGCTTTATTTTCATAGGGTTTAATGGAGTTACTGTCAAATGATGCATTTTTGTTTCTTTGAACTTGTTAGTTCTGTTAAACAGCGAGTGTTTGCCAATCAAACGAAGTTTAATCTGTTCTGAAAGCAGGTTTGATCATCTTTTAGATCGCTTTACTTCCATTTGTCACCTTGAAATCTGAAACGGAAATGTTTCAGCACAGACACGACTACCAAGAAGTCACAGCACTTTGTGCCAAAATGCTGATCCTGTAGCAGGTACAGGTTCATGAGTTTTGGTATTTATAAATTTTTATTGTTTCACTTATGACATTTTACTGATTTGGCTTATTTCAGCCACTTCCACTGACTTTGAGGGAATACGTACCTCTGATTTATTCTTTAAAAATCATCCCTTCACATGTTTGTAAGTAGATTCCAGAAGCATCCATTGCTTCGTGGATTTGAGCAACAATAAAGAGGTCAAATGTTTTAACAGGTCCTGACACTGTTGTCAAATGCTGACCTTTCACTTCCTGACACAGCAGTTGTATTTAACACAACCCCGTGCCCCTGGCGACCTCACACACACACACCCTCAAACACACGTAAAAGGTGGACAAACACAGCAATGGCCTTGTGTTTGAAACATACCTTTTACCTTGAAAACATTAAAACGGGCCTCTAAATATAAACTGAAAACTCCAGAAACCAGAATGACAAAATAAGCTATTTCTACACAAGTTTTTATTAATAGATATGTAAAAAAAGAAAAAGACAGAATCCCAAATGACACAAGGTTTTTCTTTTATTTCAAAATATTCTCCTAACAAGATGAAACTCAAAAGGGTCCAAAGCCAATAGAGCCGTCTAGAACAGAAGCACCACTCGTTATTGCTATGTCACTCTGCTGCGGGGCGAGGCGATCGAGAGAGGGGAGGGAAATTTTAAAAAAAAGACACAAACACACTCCAAAAAAAACCACACGGACACAAAAGGAGCTATGCGGGGAAAACAGCGGGAGAATTTAAAAAACAAGTTTTAAAAAGCTGCACATGTTCCTCATGGTGGAGCTGGTTTGTCGCTGCTCTGCCTGGCTGATATGTGCCCACCTCACCCTTCAGCAGGGGGGGAAAAACTGAAGCATCTTCTCATTACAGGCAGAGTGCCCACAACGATCACGGTCATTGGTGAAAGAGTGATTACAAGCAAAGGCAGAGCTGGTTTAAAGAGCATAACAGTCACATTTATGGCCCCTTTCAGGATTTAACAAAAGAACATGTGCAGCTGTCTGCTAAAACCACTTACCGAATTTATTCATGTATAATACAATCAGTTTTTGAGCTTACAAAAGCATAMAAATCTATTTATCAATAACTTGTCTATAATACTATCCCCCACTTTATGGATGATTTTTAGGGTTAAATTTCTAGCATTATTCATGAATAAATACAGTAATTGTGCCTTTTCACTTCTGTAATCTAAAAGAAAAAGACTGAACAGTGAATGTAAGAAAAAAAAAAAAAAAACAATCAGGCCAAAAGTTTAAAAGTTACAGGAAATAATGTGATGCTGCAGAGTGGGGCTGCTGGTTGTTGGGTCTCTACTATCACAAGTCTAAAAATATGAGCATGGTACAAAAATCATCAGTAAAAAATAAAAATAAAACAAAAAAAATACAGATTCTTTGCCGCCATGGAGTCAGAGGGGGACGAGAACGTCTGCGTCTTTACTCCTTCTCATCTGATGCCTCCTCTGCTGCTTCAGTTTCCTGCCGGGATAAAACGTGGAAAAACCTAATCAAAGACGCAGGTTATGAATCCACTTATGGTTCGTTCTTTGGTTTGTTTGTTTCAAAATAAAATGAGAAAAGTAAGTGTTTGAGCGTTTTTTTTTCTAATCTTTTTGTTTTAAAGCTAAATTAATAAAATGACAATTGCAAAAATAAATGATTTTTCTTTATTTGATTACAGCAAAGACAAGCTTGGACCATTTGGATCCTTCTGGCGGAACCAGAAATCATGACACTGCGTTACATTTTAACCTCTTACTATGGATACGTTTGTTTTATTTAGAGAACCGACACATCTCATTGAGAGCTGATGATCTTACCGTGAACGAAATTGCTTTAATTCGAGTGCAAACAATATCTTTAGAAATGGTTTCCATGTTTAAGCAGTCTTCCAGCCACTATAAACTCTCTTTGGTGAGTCCTGTGGTATCGCTACATATTAAACATTAACCGTGTATTTGATTTTGGATTTAGATAAWTGAAGTAAAAATCAATTGGATTTTCAGATTTACATTTAGGTTTTAAAAACCACTTCCTGACGCAGAAAAAACAAATAACAAACCATAGACAGGTTGTTTTGTCATGATTTTGTTCATTTATGTAAAAACTAAACAAACCAAACTCAAGCTAGAGGAAAGTTGATAGTTGTTGGAAGTAACATTTCATCCATTTATGAAATGCACAAGTCCACAGCAATTTGCATGTTGTCCAGAACATTTCCTGTGTTCATTTGAGAAACGGCCATTCAGTGTTTGCCCCAGTGTTTTATACAGTAGGTTCTGTTACTAAGAGATGGGGAGTGGAGAGTGTGGCTACAGGATAAGTGGTTTGGATCTGGCATCATCAACTTACCGCTCTGCTATCCCAACCCTCCAGCATTAAAAACATTACCGCCAGGCTTGGCAAGTTTTTTAGGGAAACCCTGGACTTTGGTTGTGGATTTTTCTTTAACAGTGGCGCTAAGGTGAAAGTAGACTGCTGCCACCTTAAAACAAGAGATCAATGTTGCATTTTATTGTTACTTTGGCAGAAATGTTACAATAGTTCTTCTGGAAGCTTTTTGGGTTTTAGAAACCACAGATCAGGCTTTTAGCTAGGATGCTAGAAGAAGGTGTCGACATTTTAAGGTAGAAGGTCTGGATGCCACACAGGCCCCTGATAGACCCATTCAGTTATCCATTCGTGTTTTGACTCATCACACCACTGCCTGCCTATTGCTCTTACTGTGCGTTCACAGGAACAGCTGATAAAAATGCTACCCACATCCTCGATCCAAGTCCGTCACATTTTATTCTGTCTTTGTTGACATCTTTAATGTCTTTCCTTGGCTTCATAAACTTGCGGGCCATGTTGGATACATGTTCCCACTATGGGAAACAGTTACAATCAATGACACATGGATCCAATCAAAAAATTTCCAATACCCAAGACATTGGGTACCCCAATACCCCAACCTAATCCTGATTGGATACTAGGCCTATCTAATGTGGTTGAGGTTCACACGGTAAAATAAATGTGCTAATTTTTGGCCCGATTTTGCCCTTCCAACAGTCTTAGGAACACTCAGATTATTGTGATGGCTCCAAAGATAATTTAAGGAGATATTCCTGCAGTGTGTGGTGTGTAAGAGCGATCTAGTCGACTCGGAAGGAAGTCAGGATCACTCTGACATCAAATCGGGGATGTTCAACATGTTGGATCGTGTGCGGTGTTCCGAGGACAAACGAGCTCGCAGTTTGTTGAATGTGACGTAGCCAATCACAAAGTGAGACGATGGAAACAAACAAAATCCAAAATACAGAAGAGAATAAAACTGCTATGGGGCACTAGAAAGTCAGTTGAAGACGGCCATTGCTTCTTCATCATCTGCAATGTTTGTTTACTTTGAAGCCATGTTCGATCTTGGGAGGTCTTGCGAGATTTCCTGTCAGCTATCTGAATGTTCACAAATGAATTGTTTGGGTATTTTCTTTGCCACTGTAGGACCAAATCTAATATCCATGAGTCTTTTATCCTCATGTGTTTCGTCGCAGTTTTTGAAAATTRAAAAATTTTAAATCTTGCCATTAAGGCTACAACAACGATTTGATAAAATCGATAAAAATTGATTATTAAAAGCGTTGGCAACGAATTTCATTATCGATTCGTTGTGTTGCGCGATTTCTGCATCCTTCGCCATGTCGCGGAGCCGTTTACGTCACCCGCAGAGAGCTGTCAATGCTGGCTGACCTAAATAAAGTTTAGGGAGAAAAAAGAAACTTTACCTGTAAAGATCCGCCCTCTCTGAGACTCTCCAGTCAAAAGCAGAGACTTTGAACTTTAAACCAGTTTTTAAATTGAGTTGTTAGGCCAAGTAGCTCCGAAGTTATGATAAAAAGGATATGCCATATTTAATTTTTTTAAAAGACGGTCTGATTTGATGTGAGCCGCGTCATGAGGAGGAAATGTGTGTGTGTGTGTGTGTGTGTGTGTGTGTGGGGGGGGGCACCTAAATCCACCACTTCTTTCCTCCTCGAGCCAAAAATATAAAAACCCTCCAGTTTTTTTCTGACTGAGGCTCAAAGTTATTTGTTAAGCAGCAAAAAAGTTCAAGATGAAGGTATAAAAAATAAAAAAAGACGTGAGCAGCAGGGCTGCCTCAGTAGGGGAGGAGGGGGGCTGCTTCAGAACCGCTTAATGGGTCATAGAACAGTTTCAGTCAGACAGAACCAACAAGAAGGAAGCAAAATGTAAAGAATTAGAGAAAAATTATAAATTTTAAATGTAAATAAATTCTAATTATAGAAAATTAATAAGTTTTAAATCTAAAAATCACATTTTATTCTTTAAATCTATTTTCCTCATTCAGCAACCTATTAAATTTCTGTTGTTTCATGTAGGAGAAATACACATTTTTTTCAGTCAGTATACAGTATACAGCTGGCAAAATAAATTGTTAAAATATTTATGATGTGCTTCTGTTTCTTAATTCAGGAGATTATAAAAGAAAATCCTTCATGTTATGAAAAGAGCCTCTTGATTCAAGAGAAAACTTCGTTTTTTTAAGAAAATGGCTGCTTATCAATTAATTGTTAATCAATCTATAAGATAAATCAACTTAAGATTAATTCATTAATCAGTAACTTGCATCCCTAATTTATACAGGAATGAAATTAATTTATAACTACTCATTTTCATGTAATTAAGTGTTTTAATGATTTTGTCGATTAATCGATTAATTGAAAAAATAATCGGCAGATTAAATCGATTATTAAAATAATCGTTAGTTGCAGCCCTACTTGCCATGTGAACCGGGCATTAGCTGTGCCTCTGTTTGATACACAGAAAGGTCTGTTAAATCTCTTATAAGTAAACCAAATTTATTTTTCCTGCAGGATATCCATCACAGCGCCCTGAAGGCATTGTTACACAGAAATACAGCGTTGCAAAAACTGGAGAGCTTCAAAACAACACCACTCTAGCTAAAAGCCTGCCACAGATTCTATGTAAATAAAACTAATTGCAAAATAAAAGTCTATAATAGCGTTAAAAAAACGTAATAAATTATTTGATTAAAGTAAATTGAAGGCAGACGTAATGTCAGTTTGGTCAGAATTAAACTTTTTCTCCAAACTGAGGCAGTTCAAAGAACCATCTACAACAGGTAAGATATTAATAACTGTTCCACAGAATCACACAGGCAAAAACATTATTACCCACCTTCTGGCACAGGATAAAAAAAACAGCTGATTTTGGTCATCTTCTGAGCACTGTCTTATCTAATTGATCCATTTCCCTTTATTTCATCATTTAAAAAAAATTATGATGTTAGGATATTTCACAAAAATGTGTGAACACTCTGAGCCGATCAGGCGTCACTCCGCTGCACCGTTTCACTCACTGCTGTTTCCACACGCTGTACAATTCCTTCATATATACAAATGAGCACAGCACTCCACAGCACGCAGAGCAAACAGAAGCTCTGGTAACAACAAAACTGTTAGCGTCAAACACACACCAGGAGTTAAGACTGAAACACTGAAGCGTACCCTTRACTCTGACTGTCTCACTCTGCCCCCTGACTGACATCAAGGAGGGAGCCGAGCTTCGGACGGAGGACACGCTGACAGACGGCCGGGACACAAAGATCTGTGTGTTTCAGAGCGTTTGCACGAGAAGATATGAAAGAAGCAGAAATGACTGTGGAGGATTGTTGGTGTTTGATAAATTGCGTCGTTATTTTCCTTTGCCTGTTTGGAGGTAAAAACTGTGTTTAGGGTCTTTTCATACCTCGTTGGTCTTGGTGTCTCCGTTCTGGGCAAGGCCGTCTTCCTTCTTGCCCCTGGCGCCACCTTTCTTTGCCTTCACCCCCTTTTCATCCGCAACCTTCTGACCGGAAACAAGAAGTACACTGGCTGTAAGCTCACAAACCACACGAGCCATTTCACAAGTTTTTATTTCTTCTTTCCACAAAAAATAAGGCAAAACAATTACAAGCAAATGAGCAATCAACAACAGTCATTTGATTATTTGTGTGTGTGTGTGTGTGTGTGTGTGTGTGTGTGTGTGTGTG
>NW_013954515.1:0-12099 GCF_001266775.1 Austrofundulus limnaeus | reverse complement strand
GCATTAAAAATGCGATAATAACCAATAAAAACTAGCAAATCCACTGTAAAAACTAATTAAAACTAACTGAATTTAAAGAAAAAAGTCACAGTGAAATAAAACTAAACTATAATGAAAAATCCAAAACTATTATAACCTTGGCTCACAGCTGTGACACAGTGTAAAATGTAAATAAAACCTGTGGTTTGGGTTGGGTTTGAATTATTTGCAAATCTCGTAAACCCCTAATTTATTCACAATGGAATATATAGTAAACGTAATGTTTCTCTGAAACATAAGAAATCTTTTACAGCGGGAACATTTCTCAGAACAGTGGTGCAGGACCACCGCAAGGCTGTAAAAGTAAACATGAATAGGAGAGCTCAAAGAGCAATTCACAACTAATTCGGTTAATTAGCAACAGGTCATTAGTCCAAGAAAAACCGTCTAAAAATTCTGCAACAAACTGAAATTTTCTATTTCTTTGGAAACCTCCACTGATGTGTCCATCATACTAATATRGAGAGGGACTGCCTGGCCTATTTATACAGTACAAAGGCCTGCTTCGCTGATTGTATGGGGGTGCATTATCGCTTCTGACACGGACAGCTTACACATCTGGAATAACAAAAACAATAACATTATGCTCCCATCCAGTAAMATAAAAAATAAAAACAAAAAATTGGAAAAGATGACCCAGCTAGAATGGTCACACAAGAAAACTCCAGTTCCTACATGTTTACAGATGGTTCCTTTAAAGAAAACGTGGGGAGGGGGTGCTTCACAGTAGTAAAGACTGTTCCAACTYTGAGTTGTGCTGCAGCCATAAAGTTGAAATATACCTCATTTTTTCCAAAACTTGCAACAATTTTTAGTTTATCCTACTGATGTACTAGGGTCAACATAACAAAGCCTAAGTTGTCGTTCTCTGTGGATAAAACATGAGTTTGTGAAATCTGTACATCATCGAAGTCTGATTTCATTTACGTTTTACACAAAGTCTCAAGCTTTCAGGTTTTATTACATTCACTACGCAACGCTGCCAAAGAAAGCTGTTCACAGAATCTCCATTGTTTGCTTCACCTAACTCATTTAGTATGCTGAAGTCACTGCAGGCACAACTGCAGCACTAAACAGACACAGATATTTGTCCAGTCTTACCTTGCATCACTGGTTTGTCAGAAACAGTAAAGTAGAAGTTCTGGTTTTGAAGTAAACTAAATCAGCACCGAGATAAAAGTAGATCTTTCCCAACTTACCCTTGCTGTTACTCTCCTCTCCGCTCTCCCGGCCTTTCATGCATTTTCACTGATTCAGCATTTCCATCCTTGCTCCTGTTACCAGGCTGCAGTTGCGCGTTGTGAACACTCAGCGTCTCTTCACCCAGCTGAACCCCACCACACTGTGTGGAAGGCAGGGCGTGTCCACAGTGATGCAGAGCATCACGGTTGCTTCGGCCACAATGCGACCGGCGAGGTTGAGCTGAACCCTGAGCCCCTTCCCCGGCTTTCCCCGACTCAACCTTTTCCCTTTTCCTCTATGGAAACGTACACGCAGCAAAAAGGTGGTAGGTTCCAGGCTACTTTGAAAAAATAAAAAATAAAAAAGTGGCTCAAAACAAATCTGCTGGGGTGACACRGCAGGAGAGGCACCTGGGATGGGAGCAATGGAAGAAACTCATCTGACAAAGAACAACAGGAAAACTGGCGAAGATTTAAAGTAGACACTTAATTTAAATCCAAAAAGGACAAAATATTACAATAAAGGTTAGATAAAACTGCACACCAGTGTTTTACAAGAGGGTTATTGATGAGTTTATAAAGCAATAATAGGCCTTTATAAATATAACAATTATAATGTGCATAAATTAAATATATTTTTTAAACTAACTTTATATGAAAAAACTAAATATATGAATGCGTGCAGATGACTTACTGTCAAGTTTGATATTTTAAATTAAGGTGCAAAATGTATTTGATACTCTTATGCATGTTAGAAATTAAATAATTCAGAATCAAGTATTTAATATTTTAAACAATTAAGAATTTAAAGTGTAAATAAAAATAAATGCAGGCTCACTATTTGGAAACAAATGAGTCATTATTTTGGTGTTTGTCAAACACTGATGTGTTTTTGTGTTTACAGCCTAATTATTAACTGCGTTATTACATACCGGTAGTAGTAAACTATAAGGTACAACTAAAAGTATGTTATACAGAATGGAACTACTTTAAAGTGTTTTATACATATTTTAGTGTAGGTATTTTATTAAAATTACACATTTTGAAAAATTTTTGAACAATAATGTATTTGATTTTACACAATGTTTTTTTCTCTTTGTTTTAGGGTTAGTTTTCARAAGGAATTTGAGCCATTCAAATCTGTCAGTAGCAGAGCTAGATTATTACCAAAGTGTACCCCTTTAACAAATTTAGACAAGTCTGTTATTTCTTGAGAACATAAACCCCCCAAAAAGCCAATAAAACAACACAATCTGATCATTTTTGAAATAGAGTTCAATAAATATCAGTAAATTATAAGATTAACAAAATTAATCTCCAGATTTGCAAATACTCCAAAATAAAAAAAAAGGTTTGAGAATTTCAAAACCGTCTTTGAATAAAAAAAAAAACATTATAAAGTTTTTGACATCTCAGTATTTATTACAGATTGTTTTTGATAATCTGTGCTAATACAAAATACTGAACATCATGTCTYTGCTGAGTCAAGTACACAAACTCCCTTTTTCCTGAAAATGAAGACAATCTTCTCCAAATATCACAAGAACCAAAGATTTCAGAAAAGGAAAAAAAGAGAAAAAATAAACCAACCTTCAGTACAGTTGTCAATACTAACGTGAGTTCCTACACACTTAGAAACTAATTGTTATTTGCAAAGTTGTTTTTAATTCTTTGCTTTTTCTTCATGTTTAAGTACACTTACAAAGAAATTTGTGAATTGCACACACACACTCATACACACACACAAACATCCCATGTTTTTGGTGTTAAATTATACTTGCATATGTGCGAACTCCTCAGCCACATTTATATTCAGCACAGTATTTAGTTTCTGTTCTTTTTATTTTTTAACGTACCAACTCACCTCAGCTTTGAATAAACTTTATTTCACTGCCAAAATATTATTCCAGTACTGTGAAGAAGTGTACAGCTGTGGAAAAAAACTACAAGTGTGAGATCCTAAAGTGTACTTCACTGTTGGGGTTCTGTGGAGCGGTTATGAGCAGTTACTATCTTACCTGTTGCAGATAGCTTTTTGAGCAACCTCAGTTTGGAGAAATAGTTTGATTCGACTAAGACCAAAGTGGATAGCTGCTGTTTTTAAAAAAATCTAATTCAGACAATTTTTACAGTGTCATCAACACTATTTATTAATCTTACATTGACGTCAAATTCACATTACACATTTATTTAATTTTATCTTTTACGTTAAGGCGATCTAATCATGTCATGTGAAACTGTTGATGTTGCAAAAATGTATAAAATAACATGAAAAACTACATAAAACATCACCCTTGAGTTGTTTTAGGATGGCAGAGATCCACTTTGATCTTTAATTAGCTTGAGCTAGCCGTTAGCTCATCAATCCCGACTAAATTAAACTTTTTCTCCAAACTGAGTTTGATCAAGTAGCTATCTAAGACAGGTAAGATATTAGATATTTATAACACTTCCATAAAACCRCACTTAAAATAATCTGAGGCATCCCTTTAAGAGAACAGATGTGCAAAGGAAACTCACTATAAATGTAGATCTTTTGTTCGTGTAGCTGTGCTGTAAATACAAGCTAGAGCAAGTTGCTCCTTTTTTAAGGCAACGATACACATTTAGATCTTGTACCCGACCCTTTTTTTTTTATTCAAAACCACATTTTCCCTTAGGTCTACATCGAAGAAAAAAAAAGATAAAATATGACAGTGTTGATGGTCAACAAGTATTCAAGACAAGTCTCAACTTCAGCGCACTGTAATTCACAGCTGCTGTGTTTTGTTTTGTTTTTTAAATAGTGGAAGAGCTGAAACATTGTCATACACACAAACACACAAGCAAACCTTCACAACATCACATTAAGACACTAAAATCAGAGAGAAACAAAAGATTTCTTAACGTTTCGAAGGCCACTAGTTGACATTTGAACGAATCTGCAATCAGATTTACATAATAAAGAATATATTACCCAGGTTTTTCCATAATTGTTTTAGAGTTATCACCGAAAGCAGGGCGGAGCTGTGGTTGTTTCACACAGGCTGGGATCTGCTTCCAAACTTGTTCTGCTCCTGATCTGACACACAAAATATGGAAGCGCCTCTTATTTCATTCCTTCTTCTATATGCTGACCCAAACCAGAACACCCCCCCCAAAACATAATTTTGTCATTTAAATTCCAGTCCGCTCAGATGAACGACAGCAATAAAGACTCAAGGAAACAACACCAACCAAAGTGAGACGCAGGGAGGCTAAGTGCTGCTCTCTCTCTTTTTTTTTTTCCTCTCGATCAGACAGCAGGGACCGTCCGGGGAGATCTCTTAGAACAGAGAGCCGCTGCAGGGAAGCAGCCGTCCAAGAAAGTAGGAGGGGGCGGAGCCATCCAGGCGACTGCGATGGTCAGTCTTTTTTTCTTTTACAGTCGACGCCGAGGTCAATATATATCCTGGATTCCCTCCCAGCTGCYGAGCTCCTTGGCTTCCCAGTAGCCTCCCTTATAGATATGAACTTGCTCACCTGTGATCTGGTCCTCGCAGAGCTCGAACCAACGGGCTCTGTAGTTGTCGTGGGGCACACCTGAAAGAGAGAGGACTTGTGAAAACGCGTAAAGAAAACTAACGGACTTTATGTGAACTCGGGACGAGGAAGTGGGAGTTGAGAAGATTAAAAGAGGAATACTTGCTTTTGAGGGAGTGATCAGCAAAAGAGTCCTCATCGACAGCTTTTAGAAGAGAAAAGGTGGGAATAACTGATTTTTTTTTTTTTGCTCCCCTTAAATTATTCCCCAAGAAAGGTAGAGAGGAAAACTGGACAAACGCGCTCGACTCTTACCCTCTTCTGATTGGCTGGAGGCACGTTGGCTCGCGGCCTCCCGCTCCCTCTCACGCCGGGCGATGCGCTGCTTCTCCTCCAGCCGCTGCTTTTCGCTGTTGGCTTCGTCCCAGCGGCCCTCCTCCATCAGACGCTGGTCGGGCCTGCGCCGGCAGTCGGTGGGCGCCACGCCGTCCTCGGGCTCGTTCAGGGTCAGAGCCAGAGACGTGAAGAAGTACATGTTCTCTGCGCCGTCGCTTTAAGGGCAGAGAGGAGGTGAAACGACACGGTGAGTCGATGCAAGTATAGAAGTGGAGATGAACGCGAGTTTTCTGATTTACTGATCGGTTGTTGAACCAARGAAAAAGAAACAAAACATATTTCTTATTTTTATTGTCTGATTCAATGGATTTTGTGTTTGTGCTCATAATACAAGGTCTATCAAATAAAATGATACTCTCAGAAAAATWGCCTTAAAATTAACACAYATAATARCTTTGAAAATGTGGGTGTGACCTTTGGTAGAGGGGATCRTTCTGCTTCGAATGASACCAAAATCTTAGCTAACGTTTCACGCTCCAGTGAGCAGSGACAGTTGGAMATTYACAAAATTCATGTCCTTTGCRCAAGGAAATGTGAGGGTTAAAATAYGATCTGTCACATAAAATTMAAAGTTTAGATGGTGTTTTACATGCATGCAAAGGCRTTTTTAAAATAATTAACCCTTTCATGTCCTAACGTCGAAACAAACAACAACTGTTCTGAGTCGTGTCACTGTCTTTGYAACATTAACAAGTACCGTGCTTCTGGGACCAGCCACAATCTCAACAAGGGGAGGTCCGACCAACAAAGGACCCAACACATACCAGCCAACATTGAAGCAKTCAGAACCCTCTTTGAAGAGCAACATGCTGGAGAAGCACGAGAACCCTAACMTTTRGAAACTCATGTTGGAACCGCTCAAGGACAGTGCGAACACTTTTCGTTTGGAGGTATTCAGYAACCAGGAAAGACCTCTGCTGAGCGGTGAACWGTGGTCGGATCATTTTACACCACAGGCTAAGGCAGGAAGAGAGACAACTGCACAGCTGCTGACAGGTTTCATGTCCAGGAATTATGCAATTGTCTGCATAACATAAGGTGATGTTTATGATCATGTTGTTTTAATGAAAGAAAATGACTACATGATCACATGATCTTGTATCAGGTTATGGAATAATTACATGTTATACCCACTGAATACATGTACATGTAATGTACATGTACAGTACATTACATGTAGTGTTAGTTGGCTGGATTGACTTGTCCATGGCCACTTCACATGTGTTTTTTAACCCTTGGTTATGATCCACTCAAAAATTAGATATTTTTGTTTTGACGTTAGGACATGAAAGGGTTAATTGTTTTAAAAACGCCTTTGCATGCATGTAAAACACCATCTAAACTTTTAATTTTATGTGACAGATCGTATTTTAATCCTCACATTTCCCTGTGCAAAGGACATGAATTTTGTGAATTTCCAACTGTCCCTGCTCACTGGAGCGTGAAACGTTAGCTAACATTTTGGTGTCATTCGAAGCAGAATGATCCCCTCTACCAAAGGTCACACCCACATTTTCAAAATTATTATCTGTGTTAATTTTATGRCAATTTTTCTGACAGTATCATTTTTTCTGATACACCCTGTATAGGATTTTATGATGGACAAAAAAACTTTTCCATTATTTCTTCAAAGCAGCACCTGGTTCTCTCTGCTACTGGAAATCTACAATAAATCTCTTCCAGATTATTGGACAGTCACTCAAATAAGTCACATCGAAAATGTGTTATTGTTGGCAAAAATTAGTGCTACCAACACTGACAAACGGTGCATTAAATAAAAATAAAAAAATCAGGTTTTTCTTTGCTTAGACATGAGGCATTCATTGAGCAAACTTGTGACTTCGGAGAAACAAGCCTAGATTTACTGTCTTGACGTAGGCAGACTCCCATCATACCCAACACCTTTAGAACAATGTAAAAAATAATGYAGCTATGGACAAAATGAACGATTTTTCAGCTGTACGTGGAGCCAYCTTTGAGCAGTAAGAACACTTACGGTAAAGGGTTCCTCTTCCACAACTCTCTGGCTTTAAGTGTTTGATAAACCGTCTTCTGTTTGCCCTCGGCGCCGTACTCTCCCCCTCGACTGCTCTGCATCACCCGGGAAAACTCCATCTTCTCGTCCCATGTGCCCGACAGCACGTAGTGGGCCTTTCCGTCCTTGTCCATCACCACACCTGTCACCTAGAGACACRAAGAGACAGAAATACTTACTTTTTTTTCCTCAAAACGGGGGATTGGAGGGTAAAAATGATCTGCCTTTCTAACCTTTCTGGCTACATCTCGGGAGAAGTAGCTGTACGGAGCAAACTTCAGGTGGCAGCGGTCTCCTGTGGTGTGGTTCACGACGTCGATCTCTCCGGACTGAAAGGAAACRAGCAAAAACGCTCCTCAGTCATTTTAATTGGAGACTATTATTTTKATGCGATACTATTAATTATTTAAACAATTTCTGACCACACAGGTTTTGTACACAAAGAAAAAGCTTCAAAATGATACGTAGTTTGTTGAAATTTGGAGATTTATCACCCAACCTGGCAACAAGCTTGTTTTATTTTCAAGAGTTCCAATTTAAATCTTTTAATCTCAAGTGGAATTAAAAGGATTATCACTGAAGACATCTCTGTTAGAAACTTGCAAAAGGTAGATTAGGAAGATTATTTGCTATTGAGCATGCTGAGGCTGCTGAGTCATGTCAGAACTGGTTCTGGATACTGACTTGGCATAAAAGCCTGTATTATTAAATCCAGGGTTCCCACACCTTGGTCAACATGAAATTCAAGGAACTTTCAAGGACTTTCCAGTACCATTTCCTCAAATTCACGAACTACACGACAGCAATTACCTACTGCTACAGCAGAATGTACCAATAAACAGGTTTTTTAATCAAAAACTGAACATAGAAGTTGTTGAGTCAGAATCAATGAAAGAAAGAGGATTAAATGTTTTCCCTACATTCATATCTACAATACATGGACATTAGGGGTGCAACAATGMAGAAAATTCATAATTCRGTTCGATACTTTAGTCTAACAGTTCGATATTTTTTTTGATACAAATAACTGAAATTTCCATGCTCTTTTTAACTTGTAATTTATTGAAATTATTTATGAACATTTGTTTAGCCTCAAAAGTACTGTTTTTAAATTAAATTTAAACTTAAATTTTGCTAAAACAGCAAGTTTCTCAGTGGATCTGTGTTCGAAAATGCAGCCTAGATGGAGTAGTCGAACACAGATCCTCTGATCCTTCAACACAGAGCATCTTCAGAAGACAAGATCATAAAATAAATTTTAAAAATCTGTACTGTTCGATACAAGTGTGTATTGAACCTAAAGCGCTGTATTGAACAGTTCGGATATGGGTACATGTATTGTTGCACTCCTAATGGACATGTAATTATGTCCTGGGAGGTTCAGCAGCTCAGTTGGGGAGGAGGGGATGTGGACATGTCCAGACCCTCAGTGAGGACAGGAGGAGCTGTGGWGCTTCTTTCATCGGGGCTCAGAAAGAACGACCCGCCCTCCTCTGCTCTGATTGGGTAAAACTAAGACTATGGCTCATGTTATTTGTTTAAAGCCACATCAGTTTACCATAATCCTGAGTTTTCCACAGCAACAAATTTTAATATTTATTTTTTTATTTTATTATGAATATTTTATTTTCTTTAAAGATGATGAAAATCAGTAGTGTGAATAGAGAACTTCAATCCCCCATCAAAAATTCAAGGACTTTCAAGGACAAGTGTAATTTTTGGCTGTTTTCACAAACTTTCCAGGGCCTTGAAATCATTTTTTTAAATTCACAAAATTTGAAGGATTTCAAGGAYCCGTGGGAACCCCGTAAATCTATGTTTTACTTTAACAGCTTCAGTATCTCYTGGTTTCTAATCAGATCTTCTTGGGTCTATATATGGTTTGGAGTCCCACCTGGTCGATCCATAGTTTCCCCACGATGATGTTGTGCACTGTGGTGGTGACCTTCTTCCACGTGTAGTGATTGTTGCTCTTTCCAAAGACTGCATGAATCGTGCCTTCAGGGAAACAGTTAGCAGAGACACATAACACCTTTAATATATTTAGACAACAAGAAACTGATAATGGCTTCAACAAAGTGCAGGCGTGACCGAAACACTCCTCGTGCTTTTGTCCTTTCAAACGTTCTGAACATTTGCTCGTGTGTTTCTTTGTGCTTCAAAGTCTTTAAGAAGGCAGCATTAGCATCACACCCTCAAACCTGCTTCACGTGTTTCTTTGCAAATCTCACCTAAAGGCATAATGGAGAGGTATTTTCCTCTGAACTTGCTGGCAACAGTGATCTCCTGCCTCAGAGTCCAGCCACGATCAGATATCACGTGATGAGCTGCCGCGGGCGGGTGGTGACTCACCTGTGAAGGAAGAAAAACCATTTCAACAATGGAAGGATGATGGAGGCTTCACTGCACCCGTGCTGCCGCCATTTGATCGTGTGACCTGTCCCCACTCAATTTGGACGTACATTTTATCCTTTGATGGGAAGAAAACCATTGTTTTAAAGTAGCATGGAACAAAACAGCCTATAGTGAAGTAAATTTAGAATTTGGGCGTTCATCGTTAACAGGATTAAAGATCGCTTTCTCATTACTCTACTGTTACACAAAGCTTTAATCCTTAAAACTGCCTTCTCCTACAGAAAAATTATTTAAAGGTCTTCAAAATTCCTTTAAAAAAGTCTTGTCCTTTGTAGTTTTGTGGGGCCTTTTAAGACAAAATAGCTGAAACATTTTTTTATTCAYATAATAAAAGCTCTTTGAGGACTCTACATGCAGAACTGGCTTTCAGGAATTCTACTTCCTGTTAGATTTCACCCCCAACAAGGAGAGGAAAAAAATTAAACAAATTACTCTTCATATGCTTAGCGACATAAACAGAGGTAGACACRTTTCTGCTAATCTGTAATAGCGGAACTAGCTAAATATTAGCTAGTTCCTTGGAACAAGCCCTTTAGCTGTTTTGCAAACCCTGAAAACCATTAGCGGTGTTAAAAACTACTGCAAAATTTCACATGTTAAACAACTATTTTAATGCAGTTTATCMACATTTTTTAAAAATTATCCTCTTTTACAAGCTGTGCTGGACGTGTTAGGCACCGTGTGCGTAGAATGTAGCATATTTAGCAGCTAAACTTCAAACTAAGAGGGTTAAAAAAAGGTGTTTAACAATATTTAAATAACAAATACTACAATTGACTATGTATTAGAGTTGGGCATAGTTGTATCATGTGCAATTAATCATCAGAAAAACATTAATCGATTATTTTTTGCCATTTGATGATTAATATGATTAATGCCACCAGGCAGAGTCTGTTCGGTGCTCCTCTCTGCTTCAAATATGAACATTAAAAAAAAGTTTCTGTAATTTATTTATCAACACAATTTAAAATTTGATGTACAGCCTGAAGTCTGTAATTTTGACACAATTTGGAACAGATTTTTATGAAGAGCWAATCTTTCCCACTAAATAAGTCATGTGACCAGGACATAAGGGACTCCAGGGGATTAATCGCCAAATTAATCGTTATCGGATAATTACCACAATTAATCCTGATTAATTTTTTTGCCAATATTGCCCAACCTTACTACGTATGGTATGGTAAAGAAAGTATTTACTATTTGTTGTTCAAACTTTAAACTATATTWAAAAAAAATACAAACTCGATCAAAGAAATGCTTTTATTGTGAAAGGGATGAACTGGAAGCATCACAAATTAGACAGAGCTATAACTCTGGTTTGGATTGGTTGAATTACCACACAGGATTCCACCCACCTTCGCGGTTAGCGTTAGCTTCCGCAGTCAACCTAACATTTTGGTTAAGTGTACCCACCGCTGCAGATAAGACTGGGTTCACATTCTAGTCAAGCAGTTTTTTTTCCTTACCTGCTCACAGAGGGAGCGATAGCCACTTTCCCTCCGGCGGTCCAGCTCGTATGTCTCTCCTAGAAGAGGGTTGAAGGGCTTTCCCGTGCGGTACACGGTGGTCGAGTAGGCGGACACACAGAAGGCCGTCACGTAACACATCTGCTCCAGAGAGCTGTGGCACTTGGCAGCCTTGTCCAGCAGCTCGTGATATTCGAGGTCCTCAGACAAACGCTGCAGCATGGAAAGTGGCTCGTTGAAGTTGACCTAAAAAACAGAATAAAGAGACGTTCATCAATGATTGTGTGCTTTTATTTTTAGGTGTATGTGCTTTTCTTTTATTGTGTATAATTATTACAGAATAAAGCTTATTTAAACATGTTAAGACACCTATAAACAGAATATTATTTCCTTATTATCTATTCTGTCTGAATAAATATCAACTGTCAGCACAACCTGTTCCAGTGACGTTTCTAAAAACCGGTCGAGGAAGAAAAGAAAACCTACGCATTGCAAGATGACACCTAGAATATAAAATCTCAGATTTCTTGTGAGCGGTTGAGCTTGTTTTGTGTGTTAAATAAACATTCCTTCATTCCTGATTCCACTGTAAATCTGTCATCAGATCACCATCTGTCACAGATGACTCTTACAGAACGCRGTGGAACCAGTTATTGTTGAAATGGAAGATAATCGCTCTTTAGTTYGGAGCAAATTTCACGAGTGAGCTTGAGTCAACATGCTCGGTGGAAACCTTTGATGTCGAGAAAAGATTGTTGGCGCGTTTACATAATGTGCTGTTTAAAACGGAAACAAAAAAAACCTGACTGTGTAAACAGAGCGAACCTGCCTCGGGCATGTTCCATGTGAGATCTATTCAAGGTCAAGTTTACGACGAATGATATACATACATACAGCGGGTAAAATAAGTATTGAACACGTCACCATTTTTCTCAGTAAATATATTACTAGAGGTGCTAATGACATGAAATTTTAAACAGTTGTCGGTAACAACCCAAGTGATCCATACATACAAAGAAATCAAACCATAAATGTCCAGAAATGAAGTTATTTGTAATAATGTGGA